>NC_136273.1:94926412-95146412 GCF_964187855.1 Myxine glutinosa | reverse complement strand
AGAAGAGAAGATGTTCCGTTGACTGAGATCCGGGTCGGGAAATTGACAGATTGTGTCAGTCCCATTGAGTCGCAGAAGTCCTTTGCTGAGGAGCCATGGCTGGTGAGAGAGGTACCCATACCCAGCCAACTGGCATGATGACAGTTGAAATCACCACATATGAGGAAGAGAGAGTTGGGATGAGTAGATAGAAGTTGGTCCATATCATCAGACAGCGAGATGTAGATGGAGTCATCACTGTTTGGTGGACGGTACAACACACATATGAACAAGAGGTGGGAGCGAAGGGGAAGCCGTAGCCAGAGGTATTCCTGGGGGTGAGGTGGAGAGAGTGCAGTGCAGGGCGAGTGAGGAAGAGAGTTTTTGATAAAGATAGCAACCCCGCCTCCAGGACGAGGCTCAGGTCTATCATACCGGAGGAGGGAGTAGCCCGGGAGAGATACTATGGAATCAGAGACATCATAAAGGAGGAAAGTTTCTGTTAAGCAGATCACGTCTGGTTTGACAGAAGCAACCTGTATGGAGAGATCAGTTAAGTTTGAACGAAGGCCCCGGATGTTTGAGGTCCATACCGTTAATGAAGAGGAAGGGGGAGCATAAGATACAGAACCGGGGGGAGGAGGGGTAAGGTAAGATGTGGAAGAGGTGGAAGAGGTAGGGAGAGCTGTTGAAGGTGTGTCAGAGATTTCAGAATAGCTCGGAGAAAGGGAAGGATGGGGCGGACAAAAGGTTTGATGGTGATTGGGTGAGCCACAATGAGGTGTTATTTGAGGAGGGGGAAGAGCGAGGCAGAAGGTTGAGGGAGACGGAGGTGAGAGTTTGAAGGGGGAAGAAGCGGGGAGGACGCTTTGAGGAGGGGCAGTGAGAGGGGGGAAATTGAGAAGCAATGAGGGTGGGGAGATTTGAAGGGGAGGGGTGAGGGGGGAGTTTGGGAGGGAAGGGACAAGGGGAGGGATTTGAAAGGGATGGGATATGGGGGAGATTTGGAGGGGAGGGGTGAGGCAGGAGTCTAGGAGGGGAGGGGCGAGGGGCGTCTTGGCGGGGAGGGGTGAGGGGGTAGTTTAGGAGGGAGGGGGCAAGGGGGGAGATTTGAAAGGGATGGGTGATGGGGAAGATTTGGAGGGGAGGGGTGATGGGGAAGATTTGGAGGGGAGGGGTTATGGGGAAGATTTGGAGGGGAGGGGTGAGATTGGATTTTTGAAAGTGTACGATTTATGGGAAACGAACATTTATTGCAAAATGAGTTTCTTGTGACCTTCGAGTTAAAAATACGTTTAAGGACGCTGGATGGAGGATGGAGTGCAGGAGAGTTTAGGGAATGTAGAAAAAATGCACTATAGGAGATGGATATTTTTTTTGGGATGAATTGATTTGGTGAGCAAGTCGAAAGCAGCCTTTTAAAGAAGAAGAAGAAAAAGGTGTTATAAAATATGACGGAATACATAACTTGAGGGGAAAGTGTAAACATTGAAGGTTAATGAGTGAAAACTATCTGGGGAAATGGGGGAGAAACACGTGGTCGAAGAACGAACGAACGAATAAGAATGAATAAACGAATGAGACCAGAGAAGGAAATGTTTTTTTTTTTTTTTTTTTTTTTTTTTTTTTTGAGTTTAGATTTACACAAGGAAGTAGGCTATGGGTGAAAAGCCTGGGAATACAGAGAACGAAAGTTATTTGATCACAAACGACGGACCGCTGAGAAAAACAAAGCCTCAAGGTTGTACAGTGCACACTGTACAAGGCCTCAAGACACGACACGAATTAACACGATTTTCAATACAGGTATGAAAGATTTGCACCGAAAAATCTTCGTCAGGACACAATATACGTACAACACCATAAATAAATACAGTTTTAACGAAAATACAAATGGGAACAATCACTTAACTTCGATTTCAAATCGTTCGCGACGCGGCAAAGGCCTTGCTCACGACACGGCAAACAGACGATCAATTTATGAAAGATAAACACCGAGAAACAACCAAAGTTGCACACAATAACTTCACACACCGAAAGATAAATACAGTTTCGACAAAATACAATTGTGAACAGACTTAACTTCGAAAAACGTGGAGACCGTGTGGAGCTTCAAAAATCCCTCCCACCGTCTCCGAGATCATCTCGTGTTATTCTGTATTTCAAAGATCAATGGTGAAGCCACACCATTTGTTGTTACAAACAAACAAGTATTGCATTAAGATCACACAAGAATAACAGTACAACAACAATAGTAATCAATTGTACAACCAATGTATATTTCCTATGATGGTACCATCAGGTTCGTACAATATATCTCACTGTGCTCCAAATGAGCGAAAAGAAGAAGATTCCCAATGTCTCTAATCCCGGCTTCAAGCCAAAGTCAATCTGCTCCAGCGATCGTCAGAACAATGTCCAATCGAAACCAGAATCCCGTTCGGATGACGGTCACAGTCACGCGGCCAAAGCTGCGCAAAGGTGCCCTCAAGGCGATGGGGAAATCCAAAGGCGTCCTCCAGGCGACTGGGAAATCACACCCTCGGGTATGGACGTTCCACGGCTCACAGTCGGCGAACCGCAAATTTACCTTCAAAAGCCACGTTGCACACACACAAACACACACCAGATTAACGTCTGAATGTGGTGAAAATGGTTGAAGCGAGATGAAACCTTGAGCGAAGCGCAAGTCCTGCGCGAGTCAAAATGGCCGACGGCCCGTTCTTGTGGCGTAACGGCACTCTGATGATTCTCTCCGGAATCAGCCACAAAACCTGTCACGCAGGTTGATCTGTCACAGCGATAACAACTCTGTCGCAGGAATCCCTTTCCTGGGAAACCCAAAGTTCACTCGTGACTCTCGTTCGTCAACGTTCTCTCAGACCTCAAAGCAGCTCGGCTTGCTTGTCGAACTCACTCGCTCCGCCTTCCCTTTCTCCACTTCCTCTTCGTCGTCGTCAGGTTCCGGTTTCATTTAAAACATTAACTTTTTTTCCTTTTGCAAACAGTAATGTATTTGTCTTTAAACGACAACAATAATAGTACATGGAACCAAAAATGTTTACAGTGGATGAAAACCACAACAACGGAAGTGACGAATCCATAACAATGGTGAGTTGCAGGTGCCTGCAATATAAAAATCACTTTCAACCAGTTTGAATGGAGAAAAGGAGTCATTCTGCTGTTTTGTGTCCCTGTGTGTACCGCAATGAGCATGGAGAAAAGAAAGAAAACCAGAGAATTGTCTGAGGAGGTCAGACACGAGATTGTAGCCAAGCATGGACAATCTCAAGGGTAGAAGTCAACCTCCAGAGACCTTGACGTTCCTGTGTCCAACATACGCAATGTTTTCAGGAGGTTTAAGGCCCATGGCACTGTAGCCAACCACCCTGGACGTGGCCGCAAGAGAAGACTTGATCGAAGATTGCAGCGAAGGATTGTTCAAATGGTGGAGAAAGCACCTCGATCAACTGCCAAACAGATTCAAGCTGACCTTCAGAGACAAGGTAGGACAGATTCAAGGGGAAGGGGGAGGGGGGGGGGGAGGGGACACTCGCACCATCCATCGCCAACTCAATGAAAAGGGGTTCTGTGGTAGGAAACCCAGGAGGACCCTATTGCTGAGAGAGAGACATAAGAAGCGACTGGAGTTTTCCAAAACACACCTGAGAAGCCAAAATCCTTCTGGGAGAATGTCCTGTGGACAAATGAGACCAAATTAGAGCTTTTTGGTAAAGCACATCATCTCTTCGTTTACAGAAAACAAAATGAAGCCTTCAAAGAAAAGAACACCTTCCCTACAGTCAAACATGGAGGAGGTTCAGTGATGTTTTGGGGTTGCTGTCCTGCCTCTGGCCAGACTTGGTGCCTTGAATGTGTGCATGGCATCATGAAATCAGGAGATTACCAAGGCATTTTGGAGCGCAATGTTCAACCCAGTGTCAGAAAGCTGGGTCTCCGTCGAAGGTCATTGGTCTTGCAGCAGGACAATGACCCAAAACACACTTCAAAAAGCACCAGGAATGGTTCAAGACAAAACGCTGAACTGTTCTGAAGTGGCAGCAATGAGTCCAGATCTAAACTGAGTCAATATTTTTGTCAATACCATTTCTTTTTATTTTCTGATTTAAAAGGACATATTAAGTTCTGAATCAAAAACAAAGGTTCTGTAATATTAACAGTGAAATAAAGAATTGTAGAGACCAAATACTTTTGTCAATTTAAACTTATTTTTCGATAAAATTGTGAGTTATTTGAAAAAAGTGCAAGGGTGCCAATATTTTTTGTCAAGTCCCATCACATCATTGAACTACTCACTCAAACTTTTATAAAATCGTTACAAACTTCCATTATGCACCTACCTCTTCATGTGGATGTCCAAAGGGTTTTTATTTTTGGGGAAAAAAAAGGTTTTCTTTTGTGAAATTTTTTGAAAAAATAATACATATATTATTCAACTTAAATCTTCAACATAAATCTATATATATTGTTACGGACACGACTTATTAAGATGTTATGCTGGGCCGAGCGGAATGGCCGCCGTGTCCGCACAAGTTACCCGATTATACTCGAACGTTGACTAAGTCGCGCTATGCTAAATCAATGATGGAAAGGACACAACGGCTGGGTTAAAAATGATACGACACCAGGGGTACGGTTCTCAAGACCTCCGGAGGAGGTTATAATATTGCGGAAGGTTAGATTACAAAGACAAGAGAGACAGCATAGAAAGGTGGGCACTTAAACACGGTCTTATCTTAACCCCGACAGACGACAGATAAACGGGACAAGACTGACTCACACGGGGATTGATGGCAAGGAAGGCGGGTAGTCGATGGCTCAAGGTGCACTCTTGGCTCAGGGACAGAATCGACCCGGTCCGGTCCAGAGATGCAGGAGGTCTCACAGTGCTCGGAGGTGGCGTCTGGTTCTCTTTCGTGGCTGAGGCGCATCTGACGTCACGTCCGGTCAGTCGCTGCGTATATCCGGCGGGGAGTGACACGCCCTCGGCTCGTTAGCTCCGCCCCAGATGGAATCGGCCCATTGCTTCTCATTGGGTGCGGGGGGTTACCGGGCTCCGCCCTTGACGAGGGGCCGACAGGCAGCCCCTTCGTGGTAACCCCGTCGGCGCACATGGGTAATGGCGGCTAACCGAGCCGGAGTGAGGACGCACACTCCCCGTGCGCTGTTGTGGTAGTTGTTGTTGTAGTTGTGGTTGTTGTGGTTTCATGAGGAAGATGGGAGGAGGTATGGGGAGGTCCTAAACTCACGACTGGTGCCATACAATCACATTCTGGTGCAACGAAGAGTCAGAATTAATGGAAACGAGTCCTTAACTGACATAGACTAAGAATAACTAGCAAGATGTCCGAAAGTTGTCTACGTGAGATGCGGTGGACCTGGGCACGACATTTAATGGGGGAAAAAGGGGAAGGTCGGTTCTACAGAGTGTTATTTACAGGCAATGGAACTAGGGAATGGGGGATTGGGGATAGTTGGGGGGTATTGGGGAAATAGGGGAATATTTACAAGCGGATATGGATGGAGGCCAAATCCCATATCCGCAACATTGCACCCTTCTCTACCCTCGGGGCGTCCCAACCCGATAAATTTTTACCTACTTTAGTGTGGCACTCAGATGTAGTTCCCTCTACTATTAACTCTACCCTGAGTGCGACAGTTTTACAGATATTCACAAACGAGTAAATATGTCGCCCTGCGACGTTGCACCCTTCTCCTCACAGAAACACACCCACAGGATAACCGAATCGCGGAAAGAATTCGCAAACTAAAGATACAGCCGGTAGGGAGCATTATTTACACAAGACTACGCTGATATTTACACTACGATCCAGGACCTGTTTTTGGAGAAACACATGCAGATGTTATGCATAGAGAGAGCACGCATGCCAGCATCGATACACCAACCCACGAGTGCTCTGTGGCCTTACGGCCTTTAATAATGTGCAGAGCACCCCTTCCAAGCACCAAAAGCACAACTCCATCACACAGTCAGCACCATCCGGTGCACCAATAAAGTGTCTATAAATCACGGTGTGGTGTCGCAGCCGGCCTATGGTCTGCCGCTGGTCTTGCCTTCGTGTGGTGCACTTGGCCTTCTTACTGCTTTCAAAAATAAAGAAAGGCGCCAACCGCGTCCATTTCTTTATTGTGGCCGTCAGGGGGCCAACTATAAGTGGTTCACCTGTATGGCATAGGTGCCACGTTGACCCATAGGTCCATCCACGGGTGGTGCTTGGCCGCAAAAGAACTGCGGTCCATTGTGGGTGGCCACCAAAATTGCGGTCCATATGGTGTATCGATCCAGGCAGCAAGCAGCGAAAGTGCAGGCCCACAACTGCGGAGCCAGCACCTCTCTCTCCTCTCTCTCTGCCCCAAAGCCAGATCCTCGGAGGTGGGAGACAAAAGAAGAAGACAAGTGAGTAAGGTGGTAAGGGCGCAAAAGTGCACACAATATAAGATGATGCACACTGGGGGCACATGGGAACCAGGTGAGACAGGTACGTTCCTACCGTACGCCCCCCCCCCCCCACCAGGTAACCTACATGGCCCCTCCCTTACCCCTTACTGTATCCACAAAACACAACACTACCCATAAACATCTACTTTACAAATCAACAAACGTCCCTACTGTCTTCCCCGTTCCTCCCATAAACCAAATTCGTCTTCTCTCCCTCCTAACCAATCAAATTTGCCATTTTCAACTTTCATCAAAATTTGCCATTTCCAACTCAACATCATAATTTGTCATCACCAATTCATCATCAGTCCCTCCTAAGGAGGGAGAGATGGAATCACCCCAATGTCTCATCCACGTCGTGATGCATCTCACCAATCCACACCGCAATTCTCACTTCCTGCAACACAAAACAAAGAAAACACAGGTGTGGAGTCATCATCATCACCACAGGTAAGTGGCTGCGTATGGTGCGACAGGTTCATCAATCCTAACTATTTCCTAAATGACTTTAACAACTTTACATTACCCGGGGTCTTTCTCCTGCCAAACCATTGGCCCTCTTACACTATGGGTTCTAAAAACCAATGCCCATTGACCAAACTGTGGTGCTTTTCAATTTGGGGTCTCACTCCCCCGATTCATCTCCCGGTGCCCTCGCACAATTTCCGTCCGGGCTGTGGCGTGTACCTCTCCCAGCGGGTCTACCCACCTGCACACCTCCACCACTGCAGTTGCCTCCGAGCTTACCTGCTCCTTACCCTAACCTAACTACCTGGGGAAGGCCCTCTGGCGCTCTCCCCACTCGGTGCCCTCTCTGGCACTGGGCTACCCGGGTCCGTCCTCCGGATCCTCGGGCCCCATCCACAACTACCGGCTCCCAGAGCCCACCTGCGGCCTCACCTGGCCGACATCCTCACAGTGGTGGAGTGCCCAACCAACTACACACACTAACAGGCTACACGCCCAGCCATTTCCACAACACTAATGCACCCATCCACAATACCATTCTGCAACCGCACCACAAATGCCAATATCCAACCACAATTTACCTATACCCTCTACCTAACACTTACACTACCCGCCCCGGGTACTCGTGAAAGGGGTCCACTCTTCCCCCATCCACACCTTCGCACCATGCACACCACTCCGTACCACTTACTCCAACTCTCTCCACACCACTCATTCCAATACTCCATGTATTCCACACACCTGCACTTGCACACCTGTGCTCTCACACCTGGTGCCACCTGCACCCTTCTCTCCCCAAAGCGCATTCGCGCTGATCCACAACACTCACTACTCATACACTGCTCCACACACCTGTCCAGTTGCACACCTGTGCAATCACACCTGTTCAATTCTCACACACACGGCATCATCTCAGCTAACTACTCCCTTCTGAAACTTGCGCGTCCCAGTCGTCCCTTTAAACTATTGCGCTCCCACGTCATTATCATCCATACTAATCTACCTGCGTCCCCACTACAGGTATCAGTCACGAACTAAACCTTAACGTTACCTAATGTCATCTTCGCTAGATCCCTACACACAATATCCTAACCCACCCGGGCTAGTTTCCACTGCCATACACCCCATAATCTATTGCTCCTTTGCCCCCCACATGGGAAGGGTGGCAGGGATGCCACCCTTACCCACCGGGCCCATCGCTCACTACCAATTTCGCGCATCAAATCTCAACAAATTAAAAATTTGCCAATCACTACCCATCATCTGCCAATCATTACTGCTAATCCTTTGCCAATCATCAAATTTTGTTTTTCTAATTTTGGGTCCAAAACACTAACCTCATCACCCAGTCTACTCACTAATGCCTCTCGGTGCGCCAATTCCTGTCCAAAGCCCGGCTTCGTAAAGCCAAGCCATGAATGCGGGTTGTTTGGTGCCAGCGGCTGGATACGTCCCGCATTCGGTGCAGGGAAGGAGGTTTACCCGGGCCGAGATCCCACGCACCTTCTCGGCACGGAGCCATCCCATGGCTCGATCTCGACCTGCCGGAATGCCTCCACAAAAAGTGGTCGCCATGACGACCCTTCCTATCCAGCCGCCCGCTCCGCCTAGTGGAGCGCGGACGCGGCCATTCAAAGCGAGGCCCAGCACGCACCGAGGGCCCGATTCGGCTATAAGTCGTTCTAACCTTTAACCCGGTCACCGTCGATGCTTCACCTGGATGCTTACACCCCGCAGCCCGTTCCTTGCTCACACATCCAGCCGTTCCCACGGAACCCGTGACAACGCACTCACCCTTACTCCCGACAGCGCACTCTTTCCTCATGCACCTGTCCGTCACACACCTTTCTCGCGCACACTCTTGCGCACACTCTCCCGTCACACCCTCTGTAACACTTACCACACCGCGCTTCCAGGTGCTCCCTCGCACACGCGCTACGACCGACTCACTCTCGCCAGCACCCTCACTCCTTGGCACGCCCTTTTTCCTCACACACCCCAGAGTCGGACTTCCTCGCACACCTCCTTTTTCGCACACCAGACCTGTCGCACACTTCACCAATGGCCTCTCACGAACACCTGGGTCCATCTCGACCCCCAAGCTTATTAAATCCCCTGGCGCATCATACGCACGACCATATTGGTCACCACTTACACCGGGTCTTCTTCCTCTTCCCTTCTCCTCCATCACCTGCGAATCCCTCATCCGGTTAATGAGCACATCATCACGATCCAAACACAGACTTTGGACCAATTCTTTTACCTCCTCTTTTATCTCTTTCTTATCCTCTCTCCGTCGCTTCTTAATTTCGCTCACCCCTTCTTCCACTTCTTCTAATTTCTGTTTCACCTCCTTCATCTCCTCGTGCGCCCCTTTTAGTTCTTCCTCTAACTCCACTTTATTTTTTTCTATGTGCTCCCGCACCTCCTGCTCTTTAACCTCCATCACCTCTACCACTTTGTTCATTTTCCTCGTCAGGTCCTCATGTACCGTCTGACACTCTTTTTTAATTACCCCTACGTCCTTTTTCATCTCCTTCTGTGTCGATTTTAAACCCTCTATTACCGCTGTGTTCTTCTTTACCTGGTCCCCCAACTCCTTTTGTCCCACTGTCAGTTGTTCTTCTCCCAGCGTCAACTCCTCTATACCCCCTTGCGATTTTACAGTCCCCTTTCTCACCTCCTTCTCCATGCGCTCCTTACAGTGCCTCACCTCCTCGCGCACTCCTCCGACCTCCTCACTCACTCCTCTTCTGATCTCCTCTCCCATCACTTGCATCTCCTGCCCAGATGCCATCCTCATCTGCTCCATTTCCTCCCTGTGAGCATCCAGTTTGGTTTCTACCCCCATTCTAACCCCCTCTATCTGCTGCCCCATTTGTTTAACTTCCCTTTCCGCTTGGTCCCTCATGTCCCTCAATTTGCCTTCCATCCTGTTTTCTAACCCCTCTAACCCCTTTTGCATCCCTTCCATTTGATTCTCTTGAGCGGCCATTCTGTTTTCTACCCCCATTAACCCATTTCTCACCTCTTTTATCCCGTTGTCTAACCCCTCAAAATTCTTGTCTAACTTCCCAAATTTCTTGTCTAATCCCTTAAAATTATTGTCTAACCCCTCACTGGTACCCCTCGCTTCGTCCCTCATTACCCCCATTTGGTTTCCCATTACCCCCATTTGGTTTCCCAACCGCTCACTATCAGCCCTCATTCCCACAATTTGGTCTCCCATTCGTTCCATAAGGGCCCTCATTTGCAACATAAAAAGGTTCGAATCCACCAGGGGCGCTGCCACGGTCGCGGGTGCGGTCGCCGTGACCAGCGAGGTGCCATTTTGTGCGTCTGCTACCCTCGCTGCTTCGCTCTCCTCACGTCCCTCAATTTGGTCCTGGACCGACCCTGCCTCACTCTCCTCTACCGGAACCCAGCCGACTTGGTCTGCCATAGCGCGACTTTCAAAATTCGGGTTTTTATTTTCGTAAAACAAAATCAAATTTCGCCGTTATAATTTCGAGCGCGGGAAACGCGCTCCGGATCGAATTCTACTTCCCAACACCAAAATGTTACCCTAATGGTACAATTGGTGTTCCAAAATTTGGGCCTAATAAATTTAGTCCCAGGTCCGAATTCCACTCCTCGACACCAATTGTTACGGACACGACTTATTAAGATGTTATGCTGGGCCGAGCGGAATGGCCGCCGTGTCCGCACAAGTTACCCGATTATACTCGAACGTTGACTAAGTCGCGCTATGCTAAATCAATGATGGAAAGGACACAACGGCTGGGTTAAAAATGATACGACACCAGGGGTACGGTTCTCAAGACCTCCGGAGGAGGTTATAATATTGCGGAAGGTTAGATTACAAAGACAAGAGAGACAGCATAGAAAGGTGGGCACTTAAACACGGTCTTATCTTAACCCCGACAGACGACAGATAAACGGGACAAGACTGACTCACACGGGGATTGATGGCAAGGAAGGCGGGTAGTCGATGGCTCAAGGTGCACTCTTGGCTCAGGGACAGAATCGACCCGGTCCGGTCCAGAGATGCGGGAGGTCTCACAGCGCTCGGAGGTGGCGTCTGGTTCTCTTTCGTGGCTGAGGCGCATCTGACGTCACGTTCCGGTCAGTCGCTGCGTATATCCGGCGGGGAGTGACACGCCCTCGGCTCGTTAGCTCCGCCCCAGATGGAATCGGCCCATTGCTTCTCATTTGGGTGCGGGGGGGTTACCGGGCTCTGCCCTTGACGAGGGGCCGACAGGCAGCCCCTTCGTGGTAACCCCGTCGGGCGCACATTGGGTAATGGCGGCTAACCGAGCCGGAGTGAGGACGCACACTCCCCGCGCGCTGTTGTGGTAGTTGTTGTTGTAGTTGTGGTTGTTGTGGTTTCATGAGGAAGATGGGAGGAGGTATGGGGAGGTCTCTAAACTCACTACTGGTGCCATACAATCACATTCTGGTGCAACGAAGAGTCAGAATTAATGGAAACGAGTCCTTAACTGACATAGACTAAGAATAACTAGCAAGATGTCCGAAAGTTGTCTACGTGAGATGCGGTGGACCTGGGCACGACATTTAATGGGGGAAAAAGGGGAAGGTCGGTTCTACAGAGTGTTATTTACAGGCAATGGGACTAGGGAATGGGGGATTGGGGATAGTTGGGGGGTATTGGGGAAATAGGGGAATATTTACAAGCGGATATGGATGGAGGCCAAATCCCATATCCGCAACAATATATATGGTTCCTGGTGCTTTAATCAACCGGATCACTCTATAAATGACATTCAAATCTCTGCCATTGAATCAATTACAAATCGATCACACACCACGATTCTGAAACTTGAGTCCTTTTGAATACATAAACTTCGGACAAAAATCCCTCATGGCATAAATTTTGATGATTAAAGAATGTTCTTACATCAACCCAATCAAATCATTAACCGTAACCCATTCATTCATTCACTCATTCATTCTACCTTTATATGTGATGTATATATATATATATATATATATATATATATATATATATATATATATATATATATGTGATATATATATATATATATATATATATATATATATATATATATATATATATATATATATATATATATATATATATATATATATATATATATATATATATATATATATATATATATATATATATATATATATATATATGTGATATATATATATATATATATATATATATATATATATATATATATATATATATATATATATATCACATATATATGTGATATATATATATATATATATATATATATATATATATATATATATATATATATATATATATATATATATATATGTGATATATATATATATATATGTGATATATGTGATATATATATATATATATGTGATATATATATATATATGTGATATATATATATATATGTGATATATATATATATATATATATATGTGATATATATTGTAACGAATGTGGAAACGTTACAATGTGAACGTTACAAACGTACGGTACCACCCTGTAATCTATCTATAATTCCAGTAATCTGTGTGTGTGTGTGTGTGTGTGTGTGTGTGTGTGTGTGTATGTGTGTATGTCTGTGTGTTTGTCTGTGACCGCTGTTTCTCGACAACCACGGGTCCGATATACTTGAAACTTGCCAGGTATATTGCTGGGGACCCGAGGATGTGCCTTTTCAAGGTTTCATATTAATCGGACAAGTAGTTACCGAGCTATGTCCAAAAAACGATTCAACCAATCAGAGAGCAGCGAGTTATCACGTGTGCCGAACGTGGCGAACAGACTCTGCCTCGGACGGCACATTTGAGAGCGTATTCATTAATTTCACGTTGGCAAACTATGTTGCCGCTATGTTGGCGTTAAACTATGTTTTAAAACTAATTAAAACTAATTTGCGATTCTTTCGCTTTCCTGCGCGTTTGTGCACGCTATGGCGATTTCTTTACCAAACTCCGCAAGCCGTTTGCTTTGGACCAAACCATTTCATGTAAATAGAGGGGGGGGATTGTCACCGTACTCACAAGCCGTTCGCTTTGGACCAAACCATTTCATGTAAATAGAGGGGGGGGATATAATTTTAGATATAGATATAGTACGGGCATGCCCTAGTCTATCTATAATGCCAGTAATCTCTCTGTGTGTGTGTGTATGTGTGTATGTCTGTGTGTTTGTCTGTGACCGCTGTTTCTCGACAACCACGGGTCCGATATATTTGAAACTTGCCAGGTATATTGCTGGGGACCTGAGGATGTGCCTTTTCAAGGTTTCATATTAATCGGACAAGTAGTTACCGAGCTATGTCCAAAAAACGATTCAACCAATCAGAGAGCAGCGAGCTATCACGTGTGCCGAACGTGGCGAACAGACTCTGCCTCGGACGGCACATTTGAGAGCGTATTCATTTATTTCACGTTGGCAAACTATGTTGGCGTTAAACTATGTTTTAAAACTAATTAAAACTAATTTGCGATTCTTTCGCTTTCCTGCGCGTTTGTGCACGCTATGGCGATTTCTTTACCAAACTCCGCAAGCCGTTCGCTTTGGACCAAACCATTTCATGTAAATAGAGGGGGGGGGGGGATTGTCACCGTACTCGCAAGCCGTTCGCTTTGGACCAAACCATTTCATGTAAATAGAGGGGGGGGGATTGTCAGCGTACTCGCAAGCCGTTCGCTTTGGACCAAACCATTTCATGTAAATAGAGGGGGGGGATATAATTTTAGATATCTATCTATAATTCCAGTAATCTCTGTATGTCTGTATGTCTGTGACCGCTGTTTCTCGACAACCACGGGTCCGATATACTTGAAACTTGCCAGGTATATTGCTGGGGACCCGAGGATGTGCCTTTTCAAGGTTTCATATTAATCGGGCAAGTAGTTACCGAGCTATGTCCAAAAAACGATTCAACCAATCAGAGAGCAGCGAGTTATCACGTGTGCCGAACGTGGCGAACAGACTCTGCCTCGGACGGCACATTTGAGAGCGTATTCATTTATTTCACGTTGGCAAACTATGTTGCCGCTATGTTGGCGTTAAACTATGTTTTAAAACTAATTAAAACCAATTTGCGATTCTTTCGCTTTCCTGCGCGTTTGTGCACGCTATGGCGATTTCTTTACCAAACTCCGCAAGCCGTTCGCTTTGGACCAAACCATTTCATGTAAATAGAGGGGGGGGGATTGTCACCGTACTCGCAAGCCTTTCGCTTTGGACCAAACCATTTCATGTAAATAGAGGGGGGGGGGGGGGGGGGTTGTCACCGTACTCGCAAGCCGTTCGCTTTGGACCAAACCATTTCATGTAAATAGAGGGGGGGGGGGATTGTCACCGTACTCGCAAGCCGTTCGCTTTGGCTTTGCGAATGGACCAAACCATTTCATGTAAATAGAGGGGGGGGGATATAATTTTAGATAAATATATAGTACGGGCATGCCCTAGTGTAAATAATGGTCGCAGTCAGCGTCCTAGTTAATTGCATGAAACGTACACGCAGGTCACGATATATCTTTTAAATAGTGTATTTCCTTATTCCATGTAGGCTAAGTATGTGTTTTCCCACTAGATTGACTTTGCATTGTATCAAACAAAATAAGCGTAGGCCCTTCCAATTTCCCCAAAACCTCCCTTCCAATTGCCTTCCGCATTTTGGCCGGTTTTCTTCAAACCACCATTGGCCACGAGGTAAGGTTGGGGAAGAAAGGCGTGTCTCCACCTCGTCATAAGAGGGAAGGAGTGAACCAGCCCTAACAGCCAATCAACACCGCGGTGAGTGACCCGGTAGGCGTGCCCTCGGAGTCGGCGGCTTGATTTCGCTCGAGGTGATAAAAGCGACTGCAAGGGACTGCTTTGAGATGATGACCCTGGGAGAGGAGCAAAGAGGCTGCACCAAAGAGAGGCGGTGAGATGCGAAACGCTCCAAGCCAAAGAGGAGAGGTACTCGGCAAGGAGACCAGCTTTGGAGAGACGCGCTGAAAGGAGGGAGACGGCTCCACCCCAAGAGAGGAGCAGGTGTGCCGAACCAGCGCGTGCCGTCGACCACAGCGGATACACGACGGAGGGTTTCCCGCCAAAACCGCGAGGAATTGCGAACGGCGGCCTCCCGACCTTGCCTCCCTCTCAAGCCTTACCTGCCTGCATTATCCCCTGTGTAAGTGTGAACGTCCTGTCCTGCTCGTTTGTCTTGGGGCTAAGTAAAAATGAATAGTGTAAGTTAAGGATTCGCTGTGTTACTGCTTCTTCCATCCATTGCTTGTGTGTGTATAATAAAATCTGTTCTTCCTCCGTATTCTTCTTCTTCTTCTTTTTCATTCTCTTTCGGTCGCTTTAGAGATTTCCCGATTGAATCTCTGTGGGGCGATCTGGTCAACGTCGGGTGGAATCGGGTTTTAATCGGGGAGTAACTGTTCGGACGCGGTTAAATACACCACCGCTCGGTCAATATAACATCTAAAACCCGCGTCTGTAACAATATATATATATATATATATATATATATATATATATATATATATATATATATATATGTGATATATATATATATGTGATATATATATATATGTGATATATATATATATATATGTGATATATATATATATGTGATGTGTATATATATATATATGTGATGTGTATATATATATATATATATATATATTGTTACAGACGTGGCTTAGATGTTATTTACCGAGCGGTTTGGTATGACCACGTCTGCACAAGTTACCCGATTATACCCGAACGTTGACTAATCGCGCTACGCTAGGTCAATGAAGGAAAAGACACACAGCTGGGGTTCAAATGACACGACACCAGGGTTCAGTTCTCACACACACGGCATCATCTCAGCTAACTACTTCCTTCTGAAACTTGCGCTTCCCAGTCGTCCCTTTAAACTATTGCGCTCCCACGTCATTATCATCCACACTAATCTACCTGCGTCCCCACTACAGGTATCAGTCACTAACTAAACTTAACGTTACCTAATGTCATCTTCTAGGGCCCTATCATATAACCTAACCCACCTGGGCTAGTTTTCACTGCCATACACCCCATAAGCTATTGCTCCTTTGCCCCACTACATGGGAAGGGTGGCAGGGATGCCATCCCACCACATCGGGGGTCTCTCACTACCAATTTTGCACATCAAATTTCAACAAATTAAAAATTTGCCAATCATCTGCCAATCACTGTACCATTACCAATCATCACTCTGCCAATCCTTTGCCAATCATCAAATTTTGTTTTTCTCTAATTTTGGGGCCAAAACACTAACCTCATCACCCAGTCTACTCACTAATGCCTCTCGGTGCGCCAATTCCTGTCCAAAGCCCGGCTTCGTAAAGCCAAGCAATGGATGCTGGTTGTTTTGTGCCGGCGGCTGGATGCGTCCGGCATTCGGGGCAGGGACGGGGGCTTACCCGTGCCGAGATCCCACGCACCATCTCGGCACGGAGCCATCCAATGTCCCGCTCTCGACCTGCCGGCACGTCTCACCAAAAAGTGGTCGCCATGACGACCCTTTCTATCGGGCTGCCAGCTCCGCCAAGTGGAGCCTGGACGCGGCCGTTCAAAGCGAGGCCCAGCACGCACCGAGGGCCCGCTTCGGCTAAAAGTCGCTCTAACCTCTAACCCGTCTAACGTCGATGCTTCACCTGGACGCTTACACCCCGCAGCCCGTTCCTTGCTCACACATCCAGCCGTTCCCATGCTACCTTTCCTTACACACCCAGGTACCCTCATTCCACTCACAGCCTTGGTCACACACCTGACCACCGAACACTTTGGCACACATTCGTTGCTCGCACACCTCACCAATACACCGCTTCGCGCCCCCTCCTCGGTCACCTCCTCTGTGACAATCACAGGTGTGCCCTCATTCGCACACCCAACCACGTGCCTCACCACCAACTCCAGCGTGCATTCCCACTCACGCTCTACCATTCCAGGTGTGCATCCTTCCATCCCAGGTGTACATCCTCGCTCACCTGTCACAACCAACTCACTCTCCTTGTCACTCGTACTACTCTCACCACCATTCTTGACAGCGCACTCACCCTTACTCTTGACAGCGCACTCTTTCCTCATACACCTGTCCGTCACACACCTTTCTCGCGCACACTCTCCCGTCACACCCTCTGTAACACTCACCACAGGCATGCATTCTTCCTTGCCTTTGACAGCGCACTCTCTCCCCATGCACCTGTCCGTCACACACCTCTCTCGTGCACACTCTTGCGCACACTCTCCCTTCACACCCTCTGTAACACTCACCACACCACGCTTCCATGTGCTCCCTCGCACACGCGCTACGACCGACTCACTCTCGCCAGCACCCTCACTCCTTGGCACGCACTTTTTCCTCACACACCCCAGAGTCGGACTTTCTCGCACACCTCCTCTTTCGCACACCAGACCTGTCGCACTCTTCACCAACGGCCTCTCACGAACACCCGGGTCCATCTCGACCCCCAAGCTTCTTAAATCCCCTGGCGCATCATACGCACGACCATATTGGTCACCACTTACACCGGGTCCTCTTCCTCTTCGCTTCTCCTCCATCACCTGCGAATCCCTCATCCGGTTAATGAGCACATCATCACGATCCAAACACAGACTTTGGACCAATTCTTTTATCTCCTCTTTTATCTCTTTCTTATCCCCTCTCCGTCGCTTCTTAATTTCGCTCATCCCTTCTTCCACTTCCTCTAATTTCTGCTTCATCTCCTTTATTCCCCGGTACGTCTCCTCAAGCTCATCCTCTAAGGCTACCTTGACCGTTTCCAGGTGCGTCCTCACCTGCCGGTCCTTCGTCTCCATTACCTCTACCACCTCGTCCAACCTCGTTGTCAGTCCCTCACGTACCATCTGACATTCCCTCTTCGTCGCTACCAAGTCATTTTTTAAGTCATTTTGTGTCGCTTTTAACCCTCCTATTACCGCTGTGTTCTTCTTTACCTGGTCCGTTAGTTCTTTTTGTCCCTCCGTCAGCTGTTCTACTTCCTGCGTCAGGTCCTCTATGCCCCCTTGTAACTTTACAGTCCCCTTTCTCACCTCCTTCTCCATGTGCTCCTTACAGTGCCTCACCTCCTCGCGCACTCCTCCGACCTCCTCACTCACTCCTCTCCTGATCTCCTCTCCCATCACTTGCATCTCCTGCCCAGATGCCACCCTCATCTGCTCCATTTCCTCCCTGTGAGCATCCAGTTTGGCTTCTACCCCCATTCTGACCCCCTCTATCTGCTGCCCCATTTGGTTAACTTCCCTTTCCGCTTGGTCCCTCATGTCCCTCAATTTGCCTTCCATGGTGTTTTCTAACCCCTCTAACCCTTTTTTCATCCCTTCCATTTGATTCTCTTGAGCGGCCATTCTGTTTTCTACCCCCGTTAACCCCTCCTGTATTTCCCCTAACCTATTGTCTAATCCCTCTATTCTACTCCCTAACCCTCCGATCTGGGCCCCCATGTCCTCCCTCAATTTCTCGCTATTGGACCCCATCCTTTGTTCTAACCGTTGGCTATTGGCCCCCATGTCCTCCCTCAATTTCTCGCTATTGGACCCCATCTTTTGTTCTAACCGTTCGCTATTCTGGGCCATAAGGGCCTTCATTTGTATTAAAAAAAGATTCAAATCCCCCAGTGGCGCTGCCACGGTCGCGGGCGCGGTGACCAGCGAGGCGCCATTTTGTGCGTTTGCTACCCTCGCTGCTTCGCTCTCCTCCTGTCCCTCATGTCCCTCAATTTGGTCCTGGACCGACCCTGCCTCACTCTCCCCTACCGGACCCCAGCTGTCTTGATCCGCCATAGCGCGACTTTCAAAATTCGGGTTTTTATTTTCGTATAACAAATTCAAATTTCGCCGTTATAATTTCGCGCGGGAAACGCGCTCCGAATCGATTCTAATTGTTACAAATTTGGGCCTAATAAATTTAGTCCCGGGTTCGAATTCCACTCCTCGACACCAATTGTTACAGACGTGGCTTAGATGTTATTTACCGAGCGGTTTGGTATGACCACGTCTGCACAAGTTACCCGATTATACCCGAACGTTGACTAATCGCGCTACGCTAGATCAATGAAGGAAAAGACACACGGCTGGGATTAAAATGACGCGACACCAGGGATACGGTTCTCAAGACCTCCGGAGGAGGTTATATTGTTACGGAAGGTTAGATTACAACTACAAGAGGGACAGCATAGTAAGATAAGCACTTAGACACACTCTTATATTATTCCCAACAGACGACAGATAAACGGGACAAAAGGCTGACTCACACGGGGATTGATGGCTAGGAAAGGCAGGATCGATGGCTCCAGGTGCACCTGGGCTCAAAGGTCAGAATCGACTCGGTCCGGTCCAGAGATGCGGGGAGGTATTCAGCGCTCGTACGTGGCAACTTCTCTCTCCAGGCTGGGGGCGCATCTGACCTCACATCCGGTGAGTCGCTTCGTATCTCCGGCGGGGAGTGACACGCCCTCGGCTCGTTAGCTCCGCCCCAGATGGAATCGGCACGTCGCCTCTCATTGGGTGCGTGCGGGGGGGGTTACCGGCTCCGCCCTTGACGGGGGACTGACAAGGAGCCCCTTCGTGGTAACCCCGTGGAGCGCATGGTCCCGAGCGCATTGTCAATGGCGGCTAACCGAGCCGGTGTGATGACGCACACTCCCCCCGCGCAGCGTCGTTGTTGTTGTAATTGTTGTTGTAGTTGTAGTTGTAGTTGTTGTTTGGGGAAGAAGATGGAAGGAGGTATGGGAAAGGTCCTAAACTCACTACTGGTGCCATATAATCACATTCTGGTGCAACGAAGAGTCAGAATTAATGGAAAGGAGTCCTTAACTGACATAGACTAAGAATAACTAGCAAGATGTCCGAAAGTTGTTTACGTGAGATGCGGTGGACCTGGGCACGACATTTAATGGGGGAAAAAGGGGAAGGTCGGCTCTACTGATTGTTGTTTACAGACAATGGGACTAGGGAATGGGGGATTGGGGATAGTTGGGGAGTATTGGGGAAATAGGGGAATATTTACAAGCGGATATGGAGGCCAAATTCCATATTCGCAACATTGCACCCTTCTCTACCCTCGGGGCGTCCCGACCCGATAAATTTTTACCTACTTTAGTGTGGCACGCAATGTAGTTCCCTCTACTATTAACTCTACCCTGAGTGCGACAGTTTTACAGATATTCACAAATGAGTAAATATGTCCCCCTGCGACGTTGCACCCTTCTCCTCACAGAAACACACCCACAGGATAACCGAATCCGGAAAGAATCCTCAAACTAAACATACAGCCGGTAGGGAGCATTATTTACACAAGACTACGCTGATATTTACACTACGATCCAGGACCTGTTTTTGGAGGAACACATGCAGATGTTATGCATAGAGAGAGCACGCATGCTAGCATCGATACACCAACCCACGAGTGCTCTGTGGCCTACGGCCTTTAATAATGTGCAGAGCACCCCTTCCAAGCATCAAGCATCACCCCATCACACAGTGAGCACCATCCGGTGCACCAATAAAGTGTTTATAAATCATTGTGTGGTGTCGCAGCCGGCCGAAGTTCTGCCGCTGGTCTTGCCTTCATGTGGTGCACTTGGCCTTCTTACTTCTTTAAAAAATAAAGAAAGGCGCCAACCGCGTCCATTTCTCTATTGTGGCCGTCAGGGGGCCAACTGTTAGTGGTTCACCTTGTATGGCATCGGTGCCACGTTGACCCAATTGAACACTGGCCCCAGGACAGGATCCTCCTGCTGGGCCGTGCTCCATGCCAAAGTTCCGAATTCCTCATCTGCGGTTAGTGGCAAAATTGGCCCTCTCACCCGGGTTGCCCGGACAACGAGGGTCGGGTCCGAATCGCCCAATTGTTCCCTCTCCTCGTGTCTCGCACAAAATTTGCAGTTTTCCCCCAGACAAGGACGCCGAGAGAGTGCGTCCGCATTACCATGGGCCTTCCCGGCCCTATGGGCCACATCAAAATCGTACTGCTGCAACTTTTCCAACCACCTTGCAATTTGGCCCTCCGGTTCCTTGAACCGAAGGAGCCATTGCAAGGAGGAATGGTCAGTTCTAACCAAAAATTTCCGCCCGTACAAGTACGGGTGGAAATGGTTCATGGCAGCCAGCATAGCCAATAACTCTTTGCGAGTGACGCAATAATTTCTCTCGGGTCTACTTAAGGCCCGACTATAATAACCAATCACTCTCTCCACGCCCTCCTGTGTCTGAGACAAAACTGCGCCCAATCCTTCCTGGCTCGCATCCGTGTCCAGGGTAAATGTCCCGTCACTAGTGGGGTAAGCTAGAAGGGGTGCGGATGTTAGACACCCCTTCAATTTTTGGAAGGCCTCGTGGCACTCCCGTGTCCAATTAAATCGCGTCCCCTTCTCCGTAAGCCGGTGGAGGGGACGGGCCAACTCCGCAAATTTCGCCACAAAGCGCCGGTAGTAGGAACAGAGTCCCAAAAATCCCCGCACCTCTTTGATGGTACGTGGTGCGGGCCACTCCTCTACCGCTTTAATTTTGTCTGGGTCCGTTTTTACCCCCTCGCGGCCAATCACGTGACCTAGATAGGCCACCTCTCTTGCAAACAAAGTGCACTTACTCGGGTTCAGCTTCAACCCTGCCTGTCTGAGGCACCCGAACACCTGGTCCAAATTAGCTACTGCCTGGGGGAACGTTTGGGCATGTACCAGGACGTCATCCAGGTACACCAGGCATGACTGCCATGGCATGCCGCCTAGTACATGCTCCATCAATCTTTCAAAGGTGGCGGGGGCGTTACACAAACCAAACGGCATCACAGTAAACTGATACAGTCCCTTACCTGTGGAAAATGCCGTTTTCTCCTTCCCTGCCCTATCCATCTCCACCTGCCAATACCCACTCTTGAGGTCCAAAGTTGTGAACCAATTTGAGCCCGCAACGGCATCGAGGGTGTCATCAATCCTTGGCAGGGGATATGAGTCCTTGAGTGTCACGTTGTTTAGCTGGCGATAGTCCACGCAGAACCGCGTGGTCCCATCCTTCTTTTTGACCAGCACAACAGGTGACATCCAAGGACTTCCCGAGGGCTCGATCACACCTGCGTCGAGCATTTTTTCAACCTGCTCGTCAGCTTCCGCCCTCTTGCTCCAAGGGAGCCGTCGGGCGGCCTGACGAATAGGCCGGGCCTCACCGGTGTGGATCTGATGTTTCACCAGGCCCGTACGTCCAATATCCTCGGTGGACAGGGAGAAGAGGTCCAAATGGGACCCAACCAGTTTGTGTAAGGCCTCCCTCTGGGTACCTCCCAACTCTACGCTGCTACGATTTACCATCTCGCAAATGGGATCGGGCCAATTCCTACTTGTTATTGAAGGCTCCCCCCGGGGTCGGCTCGGCTGGACGTTCTCGCCCCTCACTGTCGCGACTTCCTCAACTGGGGTGCAGCCAGCTACCCTCGTGCCCCTTACTATAGTGCGTGGTTCTGTACTCATATTTATTACTCGGACGGCCACTACCGGTCCGTCCGTTTTTACAAGGGTGCGGCCCACGATTAAACCCGGTATGGACTGCGCTGCCACCGGTTCGACCAGGCCGCAGGACTCCTGCCATGTTGGGCGAGCTGCCCACCGGGCCGGCACTATCGCCTCGGCCCTTGGGGGGATGGTCACGGCCTCGGAAGCCTCCAGCTCCGCTCTCTCGGCCGTGCTCACTCCCCCTAACGGCAGCTCTTCTACTCCCACCTGCAGGATCCCCCGGCACAAATCGATTTTACAACCGCTGGCAGTCAACAGGTCCAACCCTATTAAACATGGGTCGCACACCTCCGCCACCCAAACATCTATCTCCCTCCTTACCGACCCTAACTTGAGGGTTACAGAACCACGCCCTATGATCGGGGCCGTTACCCCGGTAGCAAGCTGCAAACTATAATTTTGCAGGCGCTGGATCTTATCCCAGCCACCTGCGCTCGAATCAAGGACCACAGGGCTGATGATCGTGGCGCTAGCTCCTGTGTCCACTACGGCGTCTACCCCCACGCCAGCAATTTTGCATCTAATTGTCAGGCTACCGGTTCCAATTTGGCCACAATAAATGACCTGTCGCGTCAATGAGGGCTCTCCTCCATCCTCTGCTGCCGAACACCGCCCTACGTGCCCGACACCTTCTAGTTTCCCGGGGTCTGGCGGGTGGGTGTCTGGGGTCGGCTAACCCGCTCCCCCCTGGGCGGAGTTGAGGACCTCAACTGCCGGGGATCATCCCGGCGCGCGTTTCGACAGTGCCGCGCCAGGTGACCCAGGCGGTTGCAGGAATAGCACCTCACCTGATAAGGTGCTTGCCTCCGGAATTCCAAATTCCCCCCCCTGTAGGTCCGAATTGGATTACCCGCTCGTGGTCCACCGCGGGCCACCTCCGGGGCCGCCTGCCATGGTCCAGGTCCTGCCAGGCGCTGGTCCACCAGCCTCCGGACCATGCCCGCCAGGTCAGGACCCACGTCGTGGGCGGGCCCCCTAAGGGGTCCGCCCTCCATCGGGGGTCCCACCTGGCGGACCGCCATTGCGAGACGCTCGCCCCCCCGGGCCAGGGGCCTCGCTGCTTCCCAACGGGCCGCAGCGTCAGCCGCCTGGCTCAGAGTCTGCGGGCGCCACATGGCGAGCTGTTGCCGGAGCTCAATGTCCGGGAGGGCCTGGATAAAATGGTCCAGCGCCAGGCTTTCCCGGGAATCCGCTGCCATGCTAGCATGTGCGATCCCCACTGCGCGGCGAATGTCGTGGGCAAGTTCCCCGATGGCTTCCTGGGGCTTGCGTTTTCGCAGCGCGAGCTGAGCTTTAACAAGCTCGCTCTGCTGTTCTATGCCGAATCGATTAATTATGGCGTCGCGGAGGGCTGGCAGGGTGAGAGCACCCGCTGGTAATGCCGTCAGCACCTCCGCCGCCGCGCCGCGCAATGCGGCCACCAGGTGTACTCCTCCTTCGTCCTCACCCCAACCGTTGCCCTTACACACACAGTCGAACTGCGCCAGGTACGCGCGTAGATCACTCTTGCCGTCATACGGCGCGAGTGGGACCTTGTGGGACCACCTCGCATGCGAGTCGTTGCCCGCCTGCCGGACCCCGTGCGTCGCCCCTTGCGGGGTCAGCGCGTGGCCGAACCGGCCGGGCCCCCACAAGGTCCCAAACCACAAGGTCCCAAGACCCAATCACACTAGACTTGCCACGTCTGTAACAATATATATATGTGATGTGTATATATATGTGATGTGTGTGTATATATATATATATATATATATATATATATATATATATATATATATATATATATATACGTTATATATATATATATATATGTTTTATATATATTGTTGCGGATATGAGGACTGTATTTTTTTTATTGTGTGCTGTATTATTATTATTATTGTTTATTCTGCGCCCCTCTACCTCCGGAGCTGTGTAAAGGTGAAAGGGCATCCCATAATTAGTCCACAAGCATACACGTCAGCCAAATAATAGAATACCCCTGTTTGATAGTTATCTCTTATTCTGTGTTTTAGAGTAAGGCTGTGTCTCCCATTAATTGAAGTACTCCATTGCACCAGTGAAAGAGAATAGATCCCCTTTCATTCCCATCCCCAAAATCCCCATTTCCTTCACATCCCCTCTCGTGATTGCCAACCCTCGATTGCCAATTACCTCCCCTCCAATAACCGCCATTGACCACGAGGCAGGGTCGGAGAAGAAAGGCGTGTCTCCACCTCGTCATAGAGGGGAAGAGGGGCGTGCCCGCCCGTCGTCATCAAGGGTGGAGCGAGAGGGTCGCGTGACCAACCAGGGCCGAGGTGAGCACACCGATGGGCGTGTCCTGAAGGCCGGCGGCTTGATCGCTGGAGGCGCTATAAAAGGCGCGCACGCAAGAAGCAAGTGAGTGAGTCGTCAGTTGGTCGTCAGTGGAGGGTCAGTGGTTGCGTTGGTTGCGGTAAGAAGTCAGTCGTGAGTAGTGGTGGCGTCGAGTGGTCAGTGGTTACGTTGGTTGCGTTGAGTTGTCGGTGGTGAGGAGACACCAGGGCCAAGAGAGAGAAGGTTCAAGGTCAATTACCAGCAGTTGCGCCAGAGACGGCAGACGCGCCCTGAGGTGAACCAGAGAAGCAGCTTTGGCTCCACAAGCAGCGTTGACTCCACCAGGCAGCTCCAACCCGTTACCCCGCGGGGACCAGATAGCGGTGGCATCGGTGGCCGTCGAGGTCCAGCCGACGTCCCATGCGGGATCAAGCCCGAACCATCTGCCCCAGCTGAACCTTCCCATTCCTCTTTCCAGCATTCATTCCTTTCCTCCACCCTTCTTGTGTACGTGAGTTTGTTCTGTGTGTCTTGTCCCTGGGTATTTAATTAAGTCTGGATAAGCTAGTATTTGCACTGTGTCACCTGCTTCTTATGTGTTGTAAATAAACGTGACTGCTTGCTTTTTGCTTATGTGTGTAAATAGTAAATAAATTCAGTAGTATTTCCAAACCTTTCTTTGCCTTCGTCTTCCTCTTTGCATTCGTCGTTTTAGTCTTTTCCCTCATTGAGCAGCCGCGGTGCGATCCGGCCAACGTTTGGGTGGAATCGGGTTCTAATCGGGGAATAACTGTTCGGTCGCGGAGCCTTCGCTCGGCAAAGTAACATCTAAACCGCGATCAGTAACAATATATATATATGAATATAAATGGTATATGAATATATGCTTCTGTGTTTATTTATGTATGTATCTCTATATTTGTATATGCATATGCACCAACTGTAACGTGAACGGTAACTGTAAGCTGCGCTTCACTTCCGCTGAACTTGGGGACGGTGAGTGAGCTTTAGCGTGGCTCTTCCTTTTGTATGCATTTTCTACACATATCACACATCTTACACACATATCACTATACATACTTGTCTGATATACATGCCTGTTGTTTCTGTAGACTAAGAAGAAGACCTTTGTTGGTCGAAAGCTTGTCGAAAATTAAAGAACGACCGTCCTGAAGCTACGTCCACGTCTGATTTAATCTCCCGTTTATTTATTTAATGCAAATGAGATGCCCTGCTCGTACTGTGGAGTTTCTACTATTTCTCACAGTTATATAGATACATGTGTGTGTGTGTGTGTGTATAAAGTGTCTGTGTTGTGCTGTCTTGTAAATAAACTACTCCTTCAAACTTTTGTGAAATTGTACCAAACGTCAGGTATGCAACTACATCTTCCGTGTATTTTTTATTTTTGGGGAAAAAGTTTTTTTTTTGTGAATTTTTTGAAAAAAGTAAAAGCATTTCAACTTAAATCTCAACTATAGATTGAAGTTGATATATATATATATATATATATATATATATATATATATATATATATATATATATATCACTGAACACACACACACATATATATATTGTTACTGTCGCGGTTAAGATGTTATTTTTGACCGAGCGGTGGTGTATTACCGCGACCTAACAGTTCCCCAGATTCTTCCCCAACTCACCCGATTCACCCCAAACTTTGGCCGTATTGCACCGCAGCTGCCCAATCTGGAAAACTCTAAAACGACCGAATGCAAAGAGGAAAAGGAATAAGACGAGAAGACGTACAGAAGAGTAATTGGTTTTATTATACACACAAGCAAAAAGAAAGCAGTCAAGTTTATTTACAGACGCGATTAGATACACAGTGCAACGCTAGCTTACCTACAGTCTTAATTAACCCAGGGACAGAACAAACAAAAGACAGACTCACGCGGGGAATGATGACAGGAATTGGCTGGAAGGAGAGGATGGCTAGGAGTTGTATTGTGCAGCACGATCGGCGCGTTTAGCAGCCGCCGTTCCTTCGCGGCCCTGCTCAAAACTGCCGTCCAGGCCCCAAGCGGCTGTTGAGTGTGGTTGCTGCTGTGGCCGCCGCTGCTGCTGCTGCTGTGGACGTCGTGTGTTTTTCCAGGATTACAGCAGGCTTTGTGCTTTCTGGGATGTCCTCTTCTTGGATGTTCTCTATGTTCTCTTGGTCCAATCACTCCTCACCACCGACAACTCAACGCAACTAACGCAACCACTGACCACCACAACGCAACCAACGCAACCACTGACCACCACAACACAACCACTGACGACCAAAACCACACAACTCAGCTCTGCTTCTTGGACCCTCTCTCTTCTCAACGGCTTGGGCTCCCTTTTGTCTGCCGGTCAAAGCTCATCTCTGCCAAAGCTCGTCTCAGCTTCTCTTTTGGGAGCGTCGCGCTGCGGATTTTAGCTGCGGTCACGCCGGCTCATTCCCTCCTCTCAGCGCCTCTCTTTAAAAGCGCAGCCTCTTCTCATCTCAATGCTCAGTACTCATCTCTTTCTTCTTCAAAGCTCGACTGCTTGGGGAGCGTCGCGCTGCGGGTTATATAGGCCCCGCCCCTCAACCTTTGCGAACCTCCCCGATCGCTCTTCCTCCACCCTCTCTAGCCAAACCCCTGGCTCATGGTTGGTCGAGTGGGGCTGGCTCACTCCTCCCCTCTATCACGAGGTGGAGACACGCCTTTCTTCTCCGACCCTGCCTCGTGGTCAATGGCGGTAATTGGAGCGGAGGTAGTTTCTAATCGACGAAAAGGGGGAATGGAGGTTTTGGGAATGGGAATGAAGGGAATCTATCTCTTTCACTTGGTGCAATGGAGTACTTCTATTAATGGGAGACACAGCCTTACCCTAAAACACAGAATAAGATATAACTATTGAACAGGGGTATTTTATGATTGGCTGTGGTGTGGATGCTTTATGGACTAATTATGGGATGCCCTTTGACCTTTACACAGCTCCGGAGGCAGGAGGCGCAGAATAACCAATAATAATAATTCACACAATCAAAAAAAATATACAGTCCTCATATCCGCAACAATATATATATATATATATATATATATATATATATATATATATATATATATATATATATATATATATGTATATATATATATATATAATATAGATTGCTATTTTATGTTTTATGATTTTGGTATGGGGTCCGTCTATGTTTTTACGTGTTTTAAATAGTTTTTTGTTAAATAGCCTTTTTCTCTCAGGGTTCATGTTATAACTAGCATGTTTAGCTGCCTGGGAAGCCCCCATGTAGTCCCCCCCAACACCCCCTCTCACCCCCCAGCACCTTCCCCTTCCCCCCACAATCTTGGCCTGTTTTGGTTGAATCCACATCGACGTTCGTCTTCTTTTCATAATAAAACGCTTCATGTGTGATATATTTTAAAATTTTGGTTTGCGTGCAGTAGGCCAGAGACAAAGTAACTTCCTCGTGTTGGAATTAACTTAATCGCTTCAGCCGCTATTGTGTAAGGTTGGGCGACAGTTTATCATTGTTTTTACAAGGGAATACGAGTATGAAGAAAAGGAGGAAGTACAATTTGGCGATTTAGTGGTCTCCCGATGTGGTAGTTTAGCAATGTATTCTGGCATCTTTATAAGTCTTGCTTGTTCAGAAAATGCTCGAGAATAAAAGGTATGGCTTTTAAAAGGTTGATATCCTCATTCTATATGATCTTCCCAGCATATCACTTGGTACACATTTGATGTGACGGCCATTGTTTTCCATGATCATCCCTCTAGATGTAAATGACTCCTATGCTACGGTATGAATGCTTAATATAGAATAGTTATTTCCTCAGTGTTTAGAATAAGCTGTAAAATAAATTAAATGTGATATTAGATCCCGTATGCATTGTTACTATGTTTAGATGGAGACGTCAAACCCACCCTCACGTCTGTGTCTAATACTCACCTATATTTACCTTTTATTTGGTATTTTCATTCTTCATTTCCTGTCGTACATGTTCTATTTAGCACCTGATATGGCAAGTTCAGGCGGTAAACATCGTCCTCGCCACAGGACAGGGAGGCGTTGTCAATTCGTGAGGGAGGGGGGAGGAAGGAGAAGGAGTGCCCCATCCGCCGGCCTGGACTCGGACCAATAGCAGCTGGCAGAGGAGGGGCTAATCACGCAATCGATGTGGGTGGGGCCTAAAACAATAAAAATAAGGTGTCATAGATTGCAGAGCTGTGTGCCAAAGTTCGACCCCCGCCGGCCGGTCGCGCTGCTCCTCCTCCTTCCCTTTCTCCCCCTCCCAATGGACCTGACAGCCACAGTGCCGCCGTGCATCGGATCCTGCAGGCCTCCTCCAATCCCAGTCGTGTCATGCCAGCAGTCGCCAGGTATTTCTATCTTGTCAGCTCTAATGTCATTTTTTCGTGGTACAAATGGGGGCTTGAAGGCAAAAGGTAATTAAGGTTCTTTTGTCATTGGTTTATTGTTGAATGTTATTGGCGATCACCACTTTTACCTCTCTGTGCCTTTATGATTAATGAACCTCACTTGGTTTCGGGTGAATTGCGTTTGTCCTGGTGGCTTCATTTGGCGGTTTTTATTAAGTCCCGTTAAGGGTTAGTTGGTCGCAGTCTCCATGCCGCTAAGTAAGACAGCATCACGTGACTCAGGCTCGCTCGGCCCAGATAAGATCAGCCACATGATCACCTATCGGCAGTATTTTCCGTATATTTTAACAATACCATATTTTCTTTTTATGAGAAATAAAAGAAGTGTTGCCATTATTTAGACTACTTTTTCCTTGTGGAACATTTTGAACATCTAATGATGTAACTGCGAGCTTCTCTCACATGATTCTAAAAGCGGTATCCAAAAAGAAATCGTCCACCTGCCCATTGCGATTCCCTCCGGACATTTCAAATGCGCACATCGTTTGAAGCAACAGGTAATGTGAGACACGTACCCACGTCCAAGCAGCTGTGAATGTCTCTTAAGAAAGCCATCACAGCCAGCGCAAATATTTTGAGGAAGTTCGGATTAACAGGAACAGTATATTGTCTTTGGCCATCTTTCTCACTGCTGCATTCCGTCATGTCGAAAAGCAGAGTAAATCAAGTCTGTTTGAGGACAAAGTCTCCAAAACAAATTGGCTGCTGTTTACTAACCTGGCCGAAAACTCTCTCACCTGTTTAGCCTCCTTTGATAGTTTATGGAATCGAGAGGAAAACATGAAAGTGAGTGGATTCAAGAGAAAATTAAGATAAAAAAACTTTAAAATCGGAAGGTCATAAAATAATTTTCGATAAATTAAAGAGAAATAATATATTTTACTGCACAAAAAAAAAAAATTCGATATATTTTTTCGATAAATAATAATCGAAAAATTTATCCATCGAAAAATCGAAAGATTTTCGATAAATAATATATTATATATTAATATATTATAAATAATATGAAGTGTAAGGAAGGGCTGAAAATGTTGAAGCTGTACTTACAATAAAGGTCAGAGTTTGGGAAACATTAATTTTATTGTCGAGAATTCTTTTCTTTTTTCGAGGCTCATGGAAGAGCAAATCAAGGGAGGATGAATGGGGTTGCAAATAACAAAGGAAGGTAGAGGGGAGCATGTGAACATGGGGTGTAGGTCCGAACAGGCGCTGTGAAAGAAAGAGTTTGGTTCGTGTTATCAGGAGGTTTATCAATCAAAAATCGCATCATGAATTGGTGTGGGAGAACATTAAATGGCGATAAATTGCAACCATGAATCATTGAGAAGGGAAGAGACGATTGCACTTTTAAATGAAGGTAACTACCTGCATATAATACCTGCATAATTGCATATAATATAATATAATACCTGCTACCTGCATAATCACTTTCCCCTGAAGTACTGTATTCTGTCGTATATTATAACACCTTTTTCTTCTTCTTCTATAAAAGGATGCTTTCGACTTGCTCGCCAAATCTATTCATTCCAAAAAAAAATTCATCTCTTACAGTTCCTCTTTTCTACATTCCCGAAACTCTCCTGCACTCCACCCCTCCTTCAGTGTCCTCAAACGTATTTTTGACTCGAAGGTCACAAGAAACTCATTTTGCAATAAATGTTCGTTTCCCATTAATCGTACACTTTCTAAAATCCAATCTCACCCCTCCCCTCCAAAACTTCCCCATCACCCCTCCCCTCCAAATCTTCCCAATCACCCCTTCCCTCCAAAACTTCCCCATCACCCCTCCCCTCCAAAACTTCCCCATCACCCCTTCCCTTCAAAACTTCCCCATCACCCCTCCCCTCCAAATCTTCCCCATCACCCCTTCCCTCCAAAACGTCCCCATCACCGCTCCCCTCCAAATCTTCCCCATAACCCCTCCCCTCCAAATCTTCCCCATCACCCCTTCCGTCCAAATCTACGCCCTTGCCCCTCCCCTCCAAACCTTCCCCATCACCCATCTGTTTCAAATCTTCCCCCTTGCCCCTCCCCTCCAAATCTTCCCCATCACCCCTCCCTTCCAAATCTACGCCCTTGCCCCTCCCCTCCAAATCTTCCCCATCACCCATCTGTTTCAAATCTTCCCCCTTGCCCCTCCCCTCCAAATCTTCCCCATCACCCTTCCCTTTCAAATCTCCCCCCTTGCCCCTTCCCTCCTAAACTCCCCCCACACTCCTCCCTCCGAGACTCTCCCTCGCTACTCCCCTCCTAGACTCCCCTCTCACCCCTCCTCCTGAAAGCATCCTCCCCGCTTCTTCCCCCTTCCAACTTTCACCTTCATCTCACCCAACCTTCTGCCTCGCTCTTCCCCCTCCTCAAAAAACACCTCACTGTCCCTCACCCAATCACCATCAAACCTTTTGTCTGCCCCATTCTTCCCTTTCTCCAAGCTGTTCTGAAATCTCTGACACACCTTCAACAGCTCTCCCTACCTCTTCCACCTCTTCCTCCGCTTCCACATCTTCCACATCTTACCCTACCCCTCCCCCCCCCCCTGTTCTGTATCCGATGCTCCCCCTTCCTCTTCATTAACGGCATGGACCTCAAACATACGGGGCCTTCACTCAAACTTGACTGATCTCTCCATACAGGTTGCTTCTGACAAACCAGACGTGATCTGCTTAACAGAAACTTTCCTCCTTCATGATGTCTCTGATTCCTTGGTATCTCTCCCAGGTTACTCCCTCCTCCGGTATGATAGACCTGAGCCTCGTCCTGGAGGTGGGGTTGCTAACTTTAAAAAAGAAAACTCTCTTCCTCACTCGCCCTGCACTGCCCTCTCTCCACCTCACCCCCAGGAATACCTTTGGCTACGGCTTCCCCTTCGCTCCACCTTTTGTTCATATGTGTGTTGTAACATCCACCAAACAGTGATGACTCCATCTACATCTCGCTGTCTGATAATATGGACCAACTACTATCTACCCATCCCAACTCTCTCTTCCTCATATGTGGTGATTTCAATTGTCACCATGCCAGTTGGCTGGGTGTGGGTACCTCTCTCACTAGCCAGGGCTCCTCAGCAAAGGACTTCTGCAACTCACTGGGACTGACACAATCTGTCAATTTCCCGACCCGGATCTCAGTCAACGGAGCATCTTCTCTTCTGGACTTGGTTATGACTAACTTCCCTGAAAATGTCTGCTGCTCTTCTTCTGCTCCAATCGGCTCATCTGATCATGTGCTTGTTAAAGTGGACATCTCTCTGACCATTCTCAGAGAGCCTCCTCAGCGTCGATGAGTCTGGCATTTCACTCAGGCCAACTGGCACGGTCTTCAAGCAGCCATAAATCATCTGGACTGGTCTCCCATCTCTACCGCCTCTGACATCAACTCATCCTGGGAATTCTTCCAAAGTAAATTGCTCTCTCTCACATGCACAGATTTATCCCATCTCGTCTTCAGTTGTCATACCCTTCCTCCCGTCCATGGTACACGGAATCTTGTGGTGAGGCTGTTGCCCAGAAACAACTTGCCTTCGTCTCCTGGAAAGCAAATCCAACGGAAGGAAATCTCATTTCCTTTCACAAAGCCCGAAACAAGTGTGTGTCCACCCTCAGGGGAGCCAGGAAACAATATCTCTCCGTTCTCAAGACTGAACTCTCTTATCTGTCTCCCTCTTCCAAATCCCGGTGGTGTCTGGTCAAATCTGTTTCTGGTGTTTGTTCCCCCTCCATCCCCTCCCTCACCTCAAACGGCTACACGGCTGACTCCACACATGAAAAAGCTGAATGCCTCAACTCTGTGTTTGCCTCTAAATCTTGTGTCCCAAACCCATCCCTCTCTGTACCCACCGTACCCAATTGGACCTGACGGCATCAGCCCACGGGTCCTAAAATCCAGTTCTTCTGCTCTTTCACTCCCTCTCTCTGTTCTCGTCACACTCTCTTTTGCTCAAGGTCATCTGCCATCTGCTTGGAAATCAGCCAACATCACCGCTTTGCACAAAAAGGTCTAAAAACAGATCCTAGCAACTACAGACCAATCAGCCTTCTCCCAATTATCAGCAAAGTCATGGAATCCATCATTGCTTCGGATATGAAATCTTTCCTCTTCTCCAATGGCTTGATCTCTGATCATCAATTTGGTTTCAGACCAGGTCACTCTACTCTGGACATGCTGCTTCTGCTGTCTCAACAATGGATGGAGGTCCTCAATGCCAAACAGGAAATTAGAGCTGTCTCCCTTGACATATCACGTGCCTTCGATACGGTCTGGCACCCCGCTCTACTTACCAAACTCTCCTCCTTTGGTATTCATGGAAATCTCCACGCATGGCTGGTGGACTAACTCTCTAGTCGTAGTCAACGTGTGGCCCTTAATGGGTTTCTCTCATCTCCTCTTCCTGTTCAGGCTGGAGTTCCCCAAGGCAGTGTTCTGAGCCCTGTGCTTTTTCTGGTCTTCATCAATGATCTCTCTGACTCTCTTGAAAATCCTCTCCATCTCTTTGCTGATGACTCTACTCTCTGTCGCTCCATTCCTCATCCCTCTGATCGGCAGTCTGCAGCCTCCTCACTCTCTGCAGACCTGGACAAAATCACAGACTGGGCAAACAAGTGGAACATGTCTTTCAATCCTGACAAATCTCACACTCTTATGATGTCTCTCCGAAAAGACCGACTGGACAACCCTCCCATCCACTTTCTGAATAATCCTCTCCAAGAAGTTCTGTCACTCAAGCTTTTGGGTCTCACTATCTGCCATGATTTTTCCTGGGAAAACCACATTTCAAATCTGGCCTCCAAAGCCAGTCGCCGACTGGGCATCCTCCGTCGTGCGAAGTCCTTCCTTGGCACACCTGAGCTCCTCACCACATACAAGGCTTTCATCCGCAGCTCAATGGAATACTGCTCTCCCCTCTGGGCTGGTGCTCCTGCCTCACACCTAGCTCGTCTTCACGCTGTTGAAACCAAAGCGTTCAGAATCATTGGAATCTCCCGCGATGAAGCTAACTCCAAGGGCCTTTCACTCACTCACAGCAGGCAGGTTGGTGGTCTTTCCGTCTTCTACCGACTCCTCTCCGGCCTTGCCTCCCCCCCCCCCCCCCCCCCAGCTCTCTCTGGGCTTTGGCCCGCAAATATTCCTACAGGTCGCACAAGATCTGCCTGCAACCCTCTTATGGTTAAACTGCCAAAATCAAGACTCTCTGCTCACCTTCACTCCTCTTTTCTCCCACCTCTGGAACAAACTCCCTCACTCTCTTCAATCCCACTCCTCCCTCCAGGTCTTTAAAACAGCTGTTCACCACCCTCTCTTATCTTCCCCCATCCAAAACCTTGATGTTTTCTACCCCCGCTAATTTCACCTTAAATCCACTTTTTTGAAATGCCAACTTCTGTCCTGGAAGTCCTTGGTGTCCTTGTGTTTTGTACTTCTCCCACCTCCCCCCCCCCCCCCCCTCCCCATGCCTCCTCCTCCCCAAGCCCTCTCCCTCCCACACATCTCCCGATGTGCCTGCTCTCATATGTTGTGTTTGTGTGCTTCCCCTTCTCTCCCCATCTTGTCTATCGCTCCCTCTTTTTATATATTTTGTTTGTCTGTTTGATTTGTTTGTGAAATAAATGTTAGCTCTTTCACGAGCCTCGATTCAGTATACAAAAAAAAAAAAAAAAAAAATGTGAGAGAAAACGAGGTCAAAGGAATGGAGGTGCGGAAAGATCATGAACTTTGTAAAATTGACAAAGAGGGCATTGGTGTATTTTTTGTACATAAGAGGGGGGGGGGGGGGTGAAAAGGGAAAACTCATGTCAACTCACCAGTCAATGGTGGAAGATCATCAGTAGGCCATGAGACAGCCTCCGGATGAGTGATGCCAACGTTTTGCAGTGCTCTGATCTCCATAGCATATTTAAGTAAGAGGTGGGATGTGGGGGTTTTGGCCTATAATGAGAAGCGGTAATCCACTGTGCTATGTACAAATGCCTTAGGGACTCGAAGGAATTCAGAGAGGCCAAAGAGAATTTGGCCCGATAGAGGATGCCCAGCACGCGGATGGCTTCGGAGGCTGCTTTTAAATTTGGTGTGACCAGAAAACGCTGAAATTAATGTTTTGATTTTGGATACCTGCCACAGATGCGGAAATTGTCCTCACAGCTATCCCTTTAGGTAGGTGTGTGCAAACGCCTTAGAACTGGTTTGAATCTCGACCCAGCTATAAATTCCCATCCAAGGTTTACATGCAGGGTGGTGCGTCAATGTCTGCGTCGTCCATCAGAAGGACATTAAACTGGAGGACTCTTCTCCCGGAAATGGTCGATGGTGTACGTTAAAGGTCCCACAATGTCCAAAAAAATTAAAAATTCCTGCCCAAATCGGTCAAGTCAAACGTCACGTCTGACCAGCTGGTTCGTGAAAGACTTGCGCCAAAAATATTCCTCGGCCTACCCCACAATAAGGGTGAAATTTTTGTGGCCTTAGTATTGTAGCAGCCGCCACTAGTAGTGGTGGTGGTAGTGGTAGTAGTAGTAGTATCAGTAGTAGTAGTAGTAGTAGTAGTAATCATTTCGATCCACGAAAGATCAATTCCACCAATGTATTTTTTTTTTTTTTTTTTTTTTTTTGTATACAATATCGAGGCTCGTGAAAGAGCGAACATTAATCACACAGAAAGACAAACCGACACATAAAACATATAACATAGGGAGCGGTAGACAAGATGGGGAGAGAGGGGGAAGGACACAAACACAACATTTGAGAGCAGGGACCGAGAGACATGGAGACATCGAGAGATCTGAGAGAGGGCGAGGGCTTTGGGGGGGGGGGGGGGGGCGTGGGAAGTGGGCAGTGGGAGAGGTATAAAACATATGGACACTGCCAGGACTTCCAGGAAAGAAGTTGGAATTTCAAACAAGGTGGATCTGGGGTGAATTAGCGGGGGTAGAAAAGATCAAGGTTTTGGATGGGGGAAGATAAGAGATGGTGGTGAACAGCTGTTTTAAAGACCTGGAGGGAGGAGTGGGATTGAAGGGAGTGAGGGAGTTTGTTCCAGAGGCGGGAGAAAAGAGGAATGAAAGAGTGAAGGTGAGCGGAGAGCCGAGATTTCGGCAGTTTAACCATCAGAGGGTTGCTGGCAGATCTTGTGCGACCTGTAGGAATATTTGGGGGACAGAGCACAGAGAGAGCTGGGGGTGCAAGGCCGGAGAGGAGTCGGTAGAAGACAGAAAGACCACCTACCTGCCTGCGGTGAGTGAGTGAAAGGCCCTCAGAGATAGCTTCATCGCGGGAGATTCCAATAATTCTGAAAGCTTTGGTTTCAACAGCGTGAAGCCGAGCTAGGTGTGAGGCAGGAGCACCGGCCCATAGGGGAGAACAGTATTCCATTGAGCTGCGGATGAAAGCCTTGTATGTGGTGAGGAGCTCAGGTGTGCCGAGGAAGGACTTCGCACGACGGAGGATGCCCAGTCGGCGACTGGCTTTGGAGGCCAGCTTGGAAATGTGGTTTTCCCAAGAAAGATCATGGCAGATAGTGAGACCCAAAATCTTGAGCGACAGAACTTCTTGGAGAGGATTGTTGAGAAAGTAGATGGGAGGGTTGTCCAGTCGATCTTTTCGGAGAGACATAGTAAGAGTGTGAGATTTGTCAGGATTGAAAGACATGTTCCACTTGTTTGACCAGTCTGTGATTTTGTCCAGGTCTTCAGAGAGTGAGGAGGCAGCAGACTGCCGATCTGAGGGAAGAGGAATGGAGCGGCAGAGAGTGGAGTCATCAGCAAAGAGATAGAGAGGATTTTCGAGAGAGTCAGAGAGATCATTGATGAAGACCAGAAAAAGCACGGGGCCCAGAACACTGCCTTGGGGAACTCCAGCCTGAACAGGAAGAGGAGATGAGAGAAACCCATTCAGGGCCACACGTTGACGACGACTAGAGAGGAAGTCCGCCAGCCATGCGTGGAGATTTCCATGGATACCAAAAGAGGAGAGTTTGGTGAGCAGAGCGGGGTGCCAGACCGTGTCGAAGGCACGTGATATGTCGAGGGAGACAGCTCTAATTTCCTGTTTGGCATTGAGGACCTCCATCCATTGTTGAGACAGCAGAAGCAGCATGTCCAGAGTAGAGTGACCTGGTCTGAAACCAAATTGATGATCAGAGATCAAGCCATTGGAGAAGTGGAAAGATTTCATATCAGAAGCAATGATGGATTCCATGACTTTGCTGATAATTGGGAGAAGGCTGATTGGTCTGTAGTTGCTAGGATCTGTTTTTGCACCTTTTTTGTGCAAAGCGGTGATGTTGGCTGATTTCCAAGCAGATGGCAGTTGACCTTGAGCAAAAGAGAGGGTGAAGAGAACAGAGAGAGGGTGAGATAGAGCAGCAGAGCAGGATTTTAGGACCCGTGGGCTGATGCCGTCGGGTCCAGTTGCAGAATCAGAGTCGAGGGTTGACAGAAACTTTTCCACCTTGTCAGGAGGAAAGGACACGGAGTCCAGGAGCAGCAGGGTACGACTGGGTATGGTGGGTACAGAGAGGGATGGGTTTGGGACACAAGATTTAGAGGCAAACACAGAGTTGAGGCATTCAGCTTTTTCACGTGCGGAGTCAGCTGTGTAGCCGTTTGAGGTAAGGGAGGGGATGGAGGGGGAACAAACACCAGAAACGGATTTGACCAGACGCCACCAGGATTTGGAAGAGGGAGACAGATAAGAGAGTTCGGTCTTGAGAACGGAGAGATATTGTTTCCTGGCTCTCCTGAGGGTGGACACACACTTGTTTCGGGCTTTGTGAAAGGAAATGAGATTTCCTTCCGTTGGATTTGCTTTCCAGGAGACGAAGGCAAGTTGTTTCTGGGCAACAGCCTCACCACAAGATTCCGTGTACCATGGACGGGAGGAAGGGTATGACAACTGAAGACGAGATGGGATAAATCTGTGCATGAGAGAGAGCAATTTACTTTGGAAGAATTCCCAGGATGAGTTGATGTCAGAGGTGGTAGAGATGGGAGACCAGTCCAGATGATTGATGGCTGCTTGAAGACCGTGCCAGTTGGCCTGAGTGAAATGCCAGACTCGTCGACGCTGAGCAGGCTCCCTGAGGATGGTCAGAGAGATGTCCACTTTAACAAGGACATGATCAGATGTTCCGATCGGAGCAGAAGAAGAGCAGCAGACATTTTCAGGGAAGTTAGTCATAACCAAGTCCAGAAGAGAAGATGTTCCGTTGACTGAGATCCGGGTCGGGAAATTGACAGATTGTGTCAGTCCCAGTGAGTCGCAGAAGTCCTTTGCTGAGGAGCCATGGCTGGTGAGAGAGGTACCCACACCCAGCCAACTGGCATGATGACAGTTGAAATCACCACATATGAGGAAGAGAGAGTTGGGATGAGTAGATAGAAGTTGGTCCATATCATCAGACAGCGAGATGTAGATGGAGTCATCACTGTTTGGTGGACGGTACAACACACATATGAACAAGAGGTGGGAGCGAAGGGGAAGCCGTAGCCAGAGGTATTCCTGGGGGTGAGGTGGAGAGAGTGCAGTGCAGGGCGAGTGAGGAAGAGAGTTTTTGATAAAGATAGCAACCCCGCCTCCAGGACGAGGCTCAGGTCTATCATACCGGAGGAGGGAGTAGCCCGGGAGAGATACTATGGAATCAGAGACATCATAAAGGAGGAAAGTTTCTGTTAAGCAGATCACGTCTGGTTTGACAGAAGCAACCTGTATGGAGAGATCGGTTAAGTTTGAACGAAGGTCCCGGATGTTTGAGGTCCATACCGTTAATGAAGAGGAAGGGGGAGCATCAGATACAGAACAGGGGGGAGGAGGGGTAGGGTAAGATGTGGAAGAGGTGGAAGAGGTAGGGAGAGCTGTTGAAGGTGTGTCAGAGATTTCAGAATAGCTCGGAGAAAGGGAAGGATGGGGCGGACAAAAGGTTTGATGGTGATTGGGTGAGCCACAATGAGGTGTTATTTGAGGAGGGGGAAGAGCGAGGCAGAAGGTTGGGGGAGATGGAGGTGAGAGTTTGAAGGGGGAAGAAGCGGGGAGGACGCTTTGAGGAGGGGGAGTGAGCGGGGGGAAATTGAGAAGCAATGAGGGTGGGGAGATTTGAAGGGGAGGGGTGAGGGGGGAGTTTGGGAGGGAAGGGACAAGGGGAGGGATTTGAAAGGGATGGGATATGGGGGAGATTTGGAGGGGAGGGGTGAGGCAGGATTCTAGGAGGGGAGGGGCGAGGGGGCGTCTTGGCGGGGAGGGGTGAGGGGGTAGTTTAGGAGGGAGGGGGCAAGGGGGTGATTTGAAATGGATGGGTGATGGGGAAGATTTGGAGGGGAGGGGTGATGGGGAAGATTTGGAGGGGAGGGGTTATGGGGAAGATTTGGAGGGGAGGGGTGAGATTGGATTTTTGAAAGTGTACGATTTATGGGAAACGAACATTTATTGCAAAATGAGTTTCTTGTGACCTTCGAGTTAAAAATACGTTTAAGGACGCTGGATGGAGGATGAAGTGCAGGAGAGTTTAGGGAATGTAGAACAAAGGCACTATAGGAGATGGATATTTTTTTTTGGGATGAATTGATTTGGTGAGCAAGTCGAAAGCAGCCTTTTAAAGAAGAAGAAGAAAAAGGTGTTATAAAATATGACGGAATACATAACTTGAGGGGAAAGTGTAAACATTGAAGGTTAATGAGTGAAAACTATCTGGGGAAATGGGGGAGAAACACGTGGTCGAAGAACGAACGAACGAATAAGAATGAATAAACGAATGAGAACAGAGAAGGAAATGTTTTTTTTTTTTTTTTTTTTTTGAGTTGAGATTTACACAAGGAAGTAGGCTATGGGTGAAAAGACTGGGAATACAGAGAACGAAAGTTATTGGATCACAAACGACGGACCACTGAGAGAAAAACAAAGCCTCAAGGTTGTACAGTGCACACTGTACAAGGCCTTGCTCGCGACACGGCAAACAGACGATCAATTTATGAAAGATAAACACCGAGAAACAACCAAAGTATTCCCTTTAAAAACCGTTTTCTCTCCAACCGTTGGTCCGATCAACACAAAATTTTCACCATCGGAGCGCCTTCTCCTGGAGATTTTTAAATGATAATTATGATGTCAGAGGTCACGTGGTACTGGCGCCATCTTGGAAAAAATGAAAAAATTGCACCTCTATATCTCCGAAACCGCTCCATGGAAATAATTGAAAAGTCGCTCATTGTAAAGTACTCTGCATGGTGAATAACATATTGCTACGGTTTTCAGAACCGGCACTAGTAAATAATAATCCATTATAAATAATGCCCTGTAAATATTCCCATCTTCCAAAGGTTAAAGATCGCACCCTAATTAGTCCATATACAACACGTAGGGCACCATAGGAACTCTAGTTACTTCATTAGTATTTGTTTCAGGTAAGGCTCTGTTTCCAATAGTTTGACTCTGCGTTGCATTAATTAAATAAGATAGGTCCCTCAATCCCGAGCATTTTGATCTCTCTCTCTCTCCAAGCTACTCCATCATGCGCACCTACAGGTGGGGGTTGTCTCTCTCTCTCCAAGCTACTCCATCATGCACACCTACAGGCGGGGGTTGTCTCTCTCTTGCTATTACGCACCTTAGCGCTTGCTTGCTAGCAGCGTTCGCTGCATCAAACGCCATTGCGCACGCGTTGAGGCTGGCGAAGAAGGGCGGAGCGCGGGGAGGAGGCGTGCCCCCCCCCCCCCCCCCGTCGACTCATCATCAAAGGTGGAGCCAGCAAGCCTTCGCCGACCAACCAGGGCTGAGGTAAGCTCTCTAGTGGGCGTAGCCCTATGAAGGCGGCTCGATTTCAACGCGCGAGTTATAAGCGCGAGCGCGAAGCCCTATTACGGACTGCGCAGGGGAGGGTTGATTGTCATGTTACGAAGAGGACTGCGCGAGGGGAGGCCATTGTGTAAGGACTGCGTGGGGATCCATTACTTGATACGAACTGCGCCAAAAGAGAGCTCGATTACCTAGAACTGTGCTGGGGGATGCTGATGATTACGAACTGCGCAGGAAGCGACCAACTGTATCGGACTGCGCCGGGAACTTCTGTTGAACTGCAGCACGTTATGAACGTTGAGAGAGAGAAAGCCAAATAGCTTCCCCGATATATGAACCCCGCTAAGTAAGGTCCGCTCGCGTGCAACAATATACGAGTAGCGCTACCTGCTGGGTTTCGCCGCGGAGCTGGAGCGTGGATCGGAACCGGAGCGTGGACCGGGGTGGAGTGTGGATCGGAGCCGGAGCCCACGCCGTCCTTCTGCTTGGACCTTCCTTCCCTGCCACCATTACTCCTTTCGTGTAAGTCTGTTTGTGTTGTCCTGGGCGTGATAATTAAGACTGTATAAGGTTGCCCTGTGTCTGCTTTTTCTTCTTCCCTTGTACATTTACCCTTCCGTTTCCTCTTTAATTATTGTGGTAATAAATTCCTGTGTTCTTCCTTACTTTGGTTTCTTCTGTCCGATCGTCTTGGTGTCTTTTCTCAATTGAGTATACGTGGCACGAATTCGGCAATCGCTCAGGATCGGGTTAGTCAACCGCTAACGGCTCGGGCTTCGGATTGCTAACCGCTCGGCAAATTCCATCTTGTCCGCGGTCCGAGCAGGAGTTATCTCCCTGGTTCACGGCCGGGGGTAGCACTCAGGTATTTGGGACTTCATTGACCAATCACCCTGGCTACTCCCGACCAGAAGGAGCGTTATAACTTCTAGGGTTGGGGGAACGGCCAGCTTAAAAGACAAGGGAATTAACCCCCCCTTGGTAACGGGAGTGCCGTACACCGAATCCGCAACAATATGTTAATGATGATGAAATAGATGCTTTCACTATGACGTCATAAATCCACAAGTAGAACACTTGATCCGATCAGTATGAAATTTATTGAGCGTGACCTCGGGATAGATTAGTCGAGAAAAAAAAGGAATGATGTAATTGGTCAAGTGGTTTGGCAGCCATATTTTTATGGCGTAGTCTGTAGGGCAATCCCGGCTGTAACAGCTTGTGTCTGTATGTCCGTTGTATGTATGTATGTCCCTCACAAAGGTCCACCAATCAAAGCTGAGGATCTGGTCACATGACAGGGGAACAGCAGATCCTCCACTCAACAGATCCCATCTGCTACCTTTAGTTGGTGGAAGTTGCAGATTCTGAGGTGCCTTTTGTGAAGAGTAGGTGAATTACCCTGAGCAACTAGTAAATTCCTGCTAAATTATTTCGACCAGGCCAGCCAGTTTCTGAAAGACTTGGGGGCAAAGTTCCCCCAGAGCTGGTCCCAAAATGAAGCTGGGATTAATTGGGGCTGTTAGAGAAGTAGTTGCAGCTACCTACCTATGGTAGTTGCAGCTACCTACCTATGGTAGTTGCAGCTACCTACTTACCTATGGTATGTAGAGCACATCGAAGCCAACCAAAGCCGGTGCTGTTTTGGCTCAATCATGTGTGTATACTCTCTCCTCTTTCCTCTTCCACATTTTCGTTTTAAGATTCCTCTTTCTGAGCATATCAAGCCATAAACTGCCATCCAGAGAAGCTGACATTAAAAGGATTGACAAAGATACTTTTAGACACAAGAGGGTGCCATTTGGCCCATTATTCCTGCACCATATCCCCACCCAGTACCGTGATGTATTAATATATATATATATATATATTGTTTTTTTGGAATCGATCCCATTGATTTATGCTCTTAGAGGAGTTTATGCACAACTTGGGTGCAGGACAAGGATATGAGAAGCAATCAGTGTACTTTTTACAGAAATTGCAAGGACATTCATAGACAAAAGACAAACACATATATGGTAAATAATATGGGATTGTGACCTGGATTACCTACATCATGAGTATGGGCTCCGAATGAGAATGCTGACAGGCCATGTAATTTTCAGAAACCCCGAAATAATATACTAACCTATTCCATGAACCTTTTGGCAAATAATTTAGCCAGGTTACTGTCACAAACCGGCCGACTCTTTTTCTTAAGATGTTTAACATCCACAACCTAAACGTGAACTTGCACACTGTCTTCTATAGGTGGTGCAGGGCAAGCCCGTAAGGAATACTGACAGATTCAAGATGTCATTCTCTCACTCTCTCCTTTTTGTGGTACATCTGGAATTTCTGAACCATTAATCATCACTTCACCACACTTTGTCCAAGCATGGCGAACAAGCATGTGGGGCGACAGTGTAAATAATAACTACACAAGAATAAACAAACAAAATGGGAAAAATTCCTTGACGGTCGCCCCTGTGACCCCTGTCTTCACAGCTCGTAGAAACATGGGAAAACAACAGGCAGAAAATTCTCACCGTTCTCTTGGTTTTCCCAACACTACATGCACCTCATGCTTTGGTAGAACCGCGTGGATGCAGACTCCCAGACTCATCAGCAGTTTCTGGAAAAAATTACAAAAACAGAACTTTTGGTCTCATGTAATAAATTGGCAATCTTGTTTCATGAGGGTGGAAACAGTGTCCCTCCGTCAGTGGCTTTTTGTCTGAGGGCAGGTCCGCGCAGCCAGTGCAACTCTTGGCAAGGATGATACATCGAATGGCTTGCTGTTGCCTTTCCTGGAGTAGTCAGGGCAAGAAATTTGGAACTTGCTCAGGATGCCGTCAATAACTCACCTACTCTTTAAGAAAGAGACAGTGGGATATTTACCTTCCACCACCTAATGCTAGAAAACGTCTATCTGAGAGACGCGTCATGTAATGATGTAACTCCCTCCCAGTGAAGCTCCAAAGTGACAACTCATAGTGGGATCACTACCTCTGCTTAACTATAGAATCAGTGTAAGCAAATAAAGTAAGCCCTCAGCATGTAATTGGTCTTTCATGGTACTTCCCACCAAAATAAAATGATCTCACATCAAAAGAAACACAAACGATACAAAAGAAGGACAGTTGCTCAACACTATCGCACATCATCCCACAATCCACAACCATGATATTTTCTACCCCCATTAACTCTCCCCAAGCCCACCTCTTTCCAAGTTTCCAGTTTTTCCTTCCTGAAAATTTGTGACTGTACCCATTTTGTGAGCCCCCTTGTGAGCCCCCCTACCCCTCAATTTTCCCCACATCTTTTATTTCTAAAATAAGACCGATAGTGTAACAACACGTAGCCAGGCTTGTTTGATACTTTAATTGAAGAGGATAGTATGACCTGGGTAAGGATACCAGTTAGCAGTTAACAAATAATGTAAGTATTAAATTTTTTAGACTTCAGACATGGACAGCCGGGTTGTGAATGACTTGGGTAAAAAAAACAGCGAATGACAAACGATGAACCAATAAATTCCACATTCCTGTGACACCTTCAGTTGAACGTCAGGGTTTGACAGCAGGTTCGTGAATGACTTGGACAGAAAACGTCCCCACTCTGAATGTTGCTATATCCAGTCAATGGCGAAATTGCAAAGGGGAATCCACGAATGTCACGTATGGAAACCCTTACGTCATTTCCTCATTCTGCTTTAAACTCAATATCCCTATATATTTTTTAATTCCAAACAGCATCATTCATCATTCCAATCACAAATTAATACCATAAAATTAATATATATCAAAATATAATGTTAAATCACGATTGTATTGAGATATTATCAAACCAGCAAACCGTCATCATCTGTTCACTTCTGGATTCGGTAACAAGGTCCGTGTCGATCGCATTTCAAAATCATTATGGTATTGAGGAATTTCTGAAACCTCCTCCCTACCTTACGACACCTGATGGGACCCCAAAATGTTCCACAATAGGTTATTATTTTTCCTTTTAATAAAAAATAGCAACTGTAATGGTTACTAAATGCTGTCTCCCTATCAAGTGACCAGATCCTCAGCTCTGATTGGTGTACGTTTGTGGGGACATACGGACAGACAAACGCTGTTCTAGATGGCATTGCCCTATGGGTTACGTGTAAAAACTCCCACTACGTTGTCCCTTAAGCCTGCTGTTGGTGTGTGTCCCCCCCTCCCCCCTCTCTCTTTCTACTGTTCGGTTATATCCTGATCCATTTTATGTTCTCGCTCTTCCACGAGCCTCAACGTTGTATATAAACACGACCGAAAGGCTAACATCGGCATAGCCGGGCTTGTAAAATATTATAAACCACAAACACACATGATTCGCTTTTTAAACAGTCGATAATGCTGTTTATAACATTAAACAAAGAAATTTGGAGGAATCCCGACATCCGTGAGGTAAGTTTTACTTACAGAACTGAGCGAAGATCTACTGTAATCTATATACCCCACAAGGGCTGGAGGTGTGCTCATTTACCAAGCAGCCAGCTAACGCTTGCCAAGCCAGCTGTTCCTTAATGGTTTTGAATGGAGTGCTTGCTCGAATGCTTAAACCCCTTGGTGTTCTCTCCACAAGATCCTTGTTAAATGAACACACACCCAATGTTATTGAAACCCAACCATAAATCAACTGTAATATATACAGACTTGGCATTTAATATGGAATATTTTTTTGTGGGGGTGAACTTACTTTTCAAGATGTCTTAGAACCAAAAGTTCATTGGAATTATGTTGAAATTATTCTAGATTTTGTTAATGTGACCTTTAAAATAAACAAAAACCACATTTGACATTTCGAAACAAATAAATTGATCCTTGAAAGTGATGTAAACTGATATCGAACTCAATTCATGGACAGTACTGTGTTAAACTTCTGTGCGTTTTCCAGAAGTATCTCTTTATTTTGCACATTAGCCAAAAAAATTTTTCACAAAAACAAAAGTTAAATTACGACTGGGATTACGGACAGTAAAATTACAGTTCAGTACTTCGTTTAACCCCCACGAGCATTCAGGAGAGCACGTACATGTTGAGGCATGCTGTTCACGAGATTTGCCAATGTTTGGACAGGAATCGCTTGCCATGCAGTGACAATAGTCTGCTGCAATTCACGCACAGAGGTCGGCTGCTGGTCCAAGTGGTCGATTTGATGCGTTAATTCTGCCCACAAGTTCTCTATCGGATTCATACCCGGGGACATGCCAGGCCACTCCATATGCTCCACACCACGGTCAGCAAGAAAGTGTTGGATCATGCGAGCACGATGAGGCCGTGCATTGTCATCTTGGAAGACAATGTTTCCTCGAAAGGCTGCACGAGCAAATGGAAGCAATGTTTCTTCCAGAATGGCCCTGTACTTGAACTGGTTCAGGTTTCCATTCAGAACAACCAGGTCAGTTTTGCCCCCTGCATGAAAAGCAGCCCAAACGGTCACCCCACCACCTCCAGCTTGGACTCTTGGCACTATACAATCTTTGTCGGCTTCATGCACTTGTCTGCGCACTCTGACGCGGCCATCTTGACGATAGACCAGAAATCTAGACTCGTCACTGAAGATCAGGTGATTCCAGTGCCCTGGCTGCCATTGACGGTGCTGGCGGTGTTGTCTGGTCAGGCGTGGCTTTCTCAGGGGACGCCTGGCACGATAGCCTGCTTGAACCAGTCGTTGGTTGACTCGCCTTCTGGATACAGGCACATTTGTCAGTTGCTGCCACTCAGCCCTAAGCCGATTAGCTGACTTGGTATGGCCATTGCGGACTAACCGGTGCAGCTGGCGATCATCCCTCCTTGTGGTTTTGCGGGGACGTCCTGGCCTCGGTATTGGAGTAGGGACACCCCTCTGAGCATTTCGTTTCAGGATCTTTGACACCTGACCTTGAGTGATGCCATACTGCCGAGCAATAGCACGCTGTTTCATGCCGTAATTTCGTAAAGCCACCACTCCATGCCAAACAGCATTGTCGAGTTGACGGACCATCTCCAGAGGAAGCGGCAATAACTTTTGGAGATGTGCAGCAGTTGTTTTCCACTAATACAGAACGCAACAACCCTTGTATACCCGACTGTGAAGCCAATCATCAAATGCACCTGTCCGTACATTTTGCCATGCCACCTGTGATATAATCCTGTTGTTGACTTCTTGCTGCGACAGACAATCAGTGACATGGTTCTTTTGACAAATAAATCACCAAAGTGTAAAAGAAACTCACCAGATTGATATACTGAGTTAAGAAAGTAAACCCAAGTCAAGAAAAAAAAAATATTCCACATTAAATGCCAAGTCTGTATATACCCCAAAGAGGAATGACCCTTCCTACTTGGTGTAACGAAAAGATTTACTATAATATTAACGTTACGTTTTCATTATTCCGAAAATGATATCACTATCAAAAAACCGAGGAGAATTCCTTACTTCCGCGGTTATTACTACCGTACACCACTTATCAATGATTCTTGAATCATACACCGCCTCAATCCTTTAACTTTGCATTCACGACATTGGGATTAAAGTGTTATGGATATATTTACTATATTATTATTATTACAAAAATGATACGACTGAAACAATACACGACTGTATTAAGAAAACTGGGCTTAATTTGTCCGAAGCGGCCCAAAGGTGAGGCATGAAGCCTAAGGCCTATATGTACTGTGTTGTTGGAAGAGACGTAACGCCGATGCTTTCGATATTTGATGATCATTTTAATAATCCGTTTGTTGGTGTTTCACACTGAATGAAAAACGCAAAGGTGGAGCATGGCGATTGTGATATATGACAGGTTCGACAATATGTTCGGCCTGAACGAAATTGGAATGAAAATGCCAGAGTGTGCAGAGTCAGCCACCGCACTGCCGTAATGACATCAGACGTAATCACATCACCCTGTCCTGTGACCAGATCCTCAGCTCTGATTGGTATACGTTTGAGGGGACATACATACATACATACATACATACGTACGGACAAACACTGTTCTAGACGGCTTTGCCCGATGGGCTACGCCGTAAAAATAAAAATCTCATAAAGTAGCAGAGTAGAAGTAGCATAGGGAACCCATGAGAGGTCAGATTAGTGATCACCCTGTTGGAGTGATCAAGGTCCCACTCCAACAACATAGTGTAAACCCACACTTTTCTTTCCTATCGACCATGCTTGATCACATGACAGAACGTACGTCACAGCTAAACTGGATTCCAATTGGGCCATATATATATATATATACTTCGACTTCAGACTTCAGCGACTTGAAGTCATTGCTTTACTCTGCTTCTTTTACTTGTAAGAGTGCGGTGTTGAAATAAGCCAATTGTGTTGTCTGACAAATTATATGCTTTATGTAAAATGCATTGCCATTGTTGGCAGAAAGCAAACATATCTAATGCAATGATTTATTTGTCATTTACACCAGGGGCAGTAAGAATGCTGAGACACTTCAATTCTGACGGTTATGATATTTTAACAAAACAACGTCCTCTCTTGGCCTTCTCAACAAAATGTAGGCCTGCACCTATCTTCCTTTGGTGAAACCACCCTAATGGGCGGTAATGCGGTGTGATGAATCTTGGGAACATGATGACAACTTTTCCCTTGTCACACCCATTGCCACCCAGGCACCAAAGTCAGGTTTACTCTCTGAGTGAGCTGTGCGTGAAGCTTAAACGTCCCAGTAGGCAAAGTATACACGACCCATCCCAGGAGGACGCTAATCTTTGGACGCTAATGCGCAGTATAATTAAGCCTTGCTCTCTGATCCCATCCCTCTCTCACCCTTCATACACTGCTCTCACTAATACCCCTTAAACAGCATTTAAGGCCTTCATGAGGCCTAGTATTCTGACTAATCACATGAGCTAGCTTATGTCCTGAATATTTAAGCACAAAATCAGATAATCAACAAATACAGAGCAATCGTTTGCAACCGCTGTATGCCAATTGCTAAAATTTCACACAAATTATTGAATTTGGCAACAAGTATGAAATAATTTTGTTTCGTTTGAAAAAAGTTGCGGACTAGTTCCAGCCTTGAATGACAACACCGAGGTAATGAACCGACATGCCTATGTGCCATCTGGTAGGGATGTTATTCCCAATCAAAGAAGACCTGCCACCCAGATGCAATCAGCATTGCATCGTACAGTAGGTTACACCTTCCTGGAAGAGTCTGCTGATGTTAAGAGTCTGGTGAGAGTCTGGTGTTAAGAAGTCGTTAAGTTAAGAGTCTGGCGTTAAGAGTCTGGTTGGTGTTAAGCCAGCTGTGATCAGTCCGCTTACATTTACTGAAGGAAATTAAAGACCTCGCAGTGTTTGGAAAGCAGAAGGCCATTGTGTGCAGAGTGGTCGTTGGCCTTTTTTGGGCAATGTTTTACGGCCGGATGCCGTTCCTGCCACCAACACTGTTGGTCACCTCTTGCGACACACAGGGAATTACCAGTGAGCTGGTCCTCAATTGGCGGACCTCGGAAAGATGACAGGCTGAGTCAACCCCCCTGGTGTTAATTCAGCGATCGACCGGGATTCAAACCCAGGATCCTAGGATCCCAAGCCGGCACCCTAACCGCTAAGCCAACACCAGGGTGTGCTGGTAGTGTGCATGAATTATAAATTCCTGTCCCAGGCTATAGGGTTACAAATGCCCATGAAAGTGGCTTCTGTGTCCTTTAATCCTTGACTATACTCTTTCCCAGAACCGTTGCGTCTGTTTACACAATGTCAGTTGTCGTCCAAGCTTTTAACCATTGTGTCCATTTTCAGGTCTACAAAGTGAAGAATGCACCAGTAATGTATTATCTAGCACGATTGTCATTCCTCCCTTTCGATTTTTCAATTCTTTGTTAGTGTTTCTAATGTAGTCATTGGGCGATGTAGGACCGATACATTTGGATACAAATACGAGCTATGTACACACACCAGTCCAAGAAGCTCCGACATAAAAAAATATTAAATGAACAATTAAAAGTAAATGGTAAGAAAATGATGTCCTTCTAATTATATGCATTTACCAGTGGGGTGGGGTATGCTTACACATTGTGTAAGCAATAGCAAACCGTGCTTTGTATGTAGGTAAATAATAAATAAAGATTTATGATTATAGGTTTATGAAACGAAGGAAGGAAGATTATAGGAAGATTTATGAAACACACGTTTACTGTTTTTATGTAAATTTTCAGAGATTTTTACTTCAAAGTTTACAATCATAGAAATTACAATTTTCAAATGGTAGATATTGATTGTTTCTTATTTATTTATTTATTTTTTAACATATGCGTTGACAGTTTTTTTTGTGTAAATTTTCATTTATGGACACTTTCCAATGCTTCTGGGATTTTTCCCGGTGTACCGTCTTCGATGTCTGTCGGCATGCCAAATTTCAGCTTTCTACAACACCCGGAAGGTACCAACCATTAATATCAGTCAGTGAATGGTTAGAAAGAGCTTTATATATATTTCACATTTCAATTTCTATACAAGGGGGAAGGTGACCCTCTGGAGTGTGGCTCGTACCGAGCGATAAAGTTATTGGAGCATGGAATGAAGGTATTGGAAAGGGTGTTGGAGAGGAGGATAAGGAAGAAGGTGAAGATCGACGAAATGCAGTTTGGATTTATGCCAGGAAGAGGAATGACAGACGCGCTCTTTATTGTGAGGCAGTTGCAGGAGAAGTACATGGAGAAGAGGAAGAAGTTGTTTCTTGGGTTTGTTGATCTGGAGAAAGCATTCGATAGGGTTCCACGTGAAGTATTGACATGGGCATTGAGGAAGTTAGGAGTGGAGAAATGGTTGATCAGAGTATTGATGGCAATGTACAAAAGAGCGTGCACAGCTGTAAGGACGAAGGACGGGAACAGTGGTGAGTTTGAGGTGAAGGTGGGAGTGCATCAGGGGTCGGTACTAAGCCCACTACTATTTGTAGCTGTGATGGAGGTGCTGGCTCACTCAAGCAAGACAAAGCATTCCTTATCATGCAGCGTGAGGATCCCTCAAGTTCACGTATGGGATCTGTGGACAACACTGGCAGTGAAGGAGAACAGAAAGCGTATCAGGCTTGAGAATGAAGATAAAAGAAAGAAGAAACATGCTGCTGAGACTCCAACAGCAATGCAATCTGTTCCATCAACATCGGCTGTGGTTGATGATGATGATGAGTCTGAGATTGAAAGCTCCGATTCAGGACAATGAATTCAAACTCCAAAGTCCATCTTCTGCCAAACAGGTGAAAAAGGCTCCCATCAAGGTGATCACTCCAGCAATAGTGGCAACTCTGGAGAGAGGAAATCTCTCAGATCGGCATGCTATGTTTGTGGCCAGTGCTTTTGCACAATCTCTTGATCATACCAATTGAAGACAAGTGCAAGCCAACAATAATAAATAATTTGAGTAATTGAAAATAGATAATTATCGATGAATTGATGTATGATGCTAAAAATTCTGTATCTTATTATTCATTAAAATTTGTCAACATTTGGAGCAACCTCTAAATATTGTCCAATCAAGCTCAAATTTTCAACACAAACTACTTTCTTCAATAGGAATAGGGGCAGGCTTGTGTTGAAATGAAAATCCAATCTTCAAATTTTTGGACCACCCTAATATATATATATACATATCTATCTATAATTCCAGTAATCTCTGTGTGTATGTTTGTATGTTTGTATGTTTGTATGTTTGTATGTCTGTGACCGCTGTTTCTCGACAACCACGGGTCCGATATACTTTAAACTTGCCAGGTATATTGCTGGGGACCCGAGGATGTGCCTTTTCAAGGTTTGAAATTAATCGGACAAGTAGTTACCGAGCTATGGCGATTTAGCCGTTCGCCGTTCGCTTTGGCGTTGCGAATGGACCAAACCATTTCATGTAAATAGAGGGGGGGGGGTTCTGTGGTCGTTGCGAATGGACCAAACCATTTCATGTAAATAGAGGGGGGGGGATTGTCACTGTACCCGCAAGCCGTTCGCCGTTCGCTTTGGCGTTGCGAATGGACCAAAACATTTCATGGACCAAACCATTTCATGTAAATAGAGGGGGGGGGGGATTGTCACCGTACTCGCACCCACCTACCCACGTACCCACGTACGGGCATTGCACCCACGTACGGGCATGCTCTAGTATATATGATGTACAGTAAGCCTATGTTGAAAAATAATAAAGCATTCACTTTTCTTGGCCCCATTGTGAGCATCTCGTTCGAAGGAGTTTATGAAAGACCGGTGTTATGACCTGGCCCCTGCGTGAAGGGCTCGGGGTACTGTCTATTGCTCCGGAAATCGTAATCGATGTGCTCGGGAGACCAATATGTTCCCCATGGGCGGGTCGCGCCATGTGAGCAGTCAGAAGTGACCGAGCGAAGTTACCATCCAAATGCTGACGCAATTTTACACCACCCCCCCCATCCCCCCCAAAAAAAATTCAACACACAGTATGCCAATCGAGATATGCAATGCAAATTCCAAACAGGGGAATAAATGCAAATCCTTTACTCAGAATCAAGAAAAGAAACACAGGGTACAACACCAAGGAAAAGATAAATCATGAGGAAAATAAATCCCGCTGACATGCAGCAGCAAAGTTCAAGTAATTAAAGGACAGACAGGCGCCAAGACAAAACAGACAAGACAATTAAACGACCCACCCGGTATCCCAAGCTAATCCAAAAGGGGAGGGAGAAGGTAGCAAAATAACAAAGAAATATTCGCCAGGATATAAAGGAAATAAAAGGTAAAATAAAACCGGGAGAGGAAGGGAGGAGGGGGAGGAGGGGCAGGAGGGGGGAGGGGGAAAGGGGAATTCAGGCCTGTTTCAGATGGCGTCCTGGCTGCCTCGCCCCAACCAGGTGTCCCGAGGGTGGTGCCTCCCCTCCACTCTTCTCTTTCTCAGTGGGTGTCCCCAAACTCCACGAACGACTTGCCCAGGGCAGTTTCTGCAAGACCCTCAAGCCGCACTTTGCCTCCAGCCGGCTCAGACGAAACTTGACGAGGAGCAAAAGCTTCTGCATCCTCTCCCACGTTTTCCTCACGATCCCACGTGCACCAAGAAAATCCTCCTCCACCCCAATCTCTCAGGCACCGACTGTCCCTCCAACAGGCAGCCCTCAGAGATATTAATCAAAGCCTCAAAAAGCTCACACAGGCCGAGTTTCTCGTCAAAACTTGGACCGCGCGTCCGACGTTCGCTTTCGCCTTTTTCCACCGACCCGACGTGCTCTTCTTCCTCCTCCCTCTCCTCTTCTTTCCAAAGGTTCTTTCTCTATTCAATTATGTAGAGCTCCGGTGGGAGGGAGAAGGTCGATAAGGAAGATCTTTGTTTTTCTTTTAACAAAAGAATAAAAATAAAGTCGAAAGGGAAGGAAGAAAAGAGCAAATGTGGTTTCACAGCCGGCCCGGAATTTCACATAAGGTACACCCCAACGATCACAGCTTCTCGTCATTGCAAGCCCAGCCCCATGAGTGTACCATCATTAAACAATCCACCCCACGAATGTACCACCCGTCAATAAATTTAATGCTCGTTTCTACAAATGAAAAGGGTAAATAAACACTTAAACTACACCAGTCATATCAAACAACATATTCTACAATTTTCAACTTCACTGACACATACCATTGTTATGTCACCTTGGCAAAGGAGAGGAGCTGATAGGTTACAACTCGGCGATGAGGAGAAAAAACCCAGGATGAGGAGAAATCGTGTTGCTCGATGAAGGACCCATGATCAATGTCAATGTCCACTGTCCATGTGAAAAACAGAATTGTTTACAGATTAAACAAAAACAAATAAAAATGGTCGGCAAAACATCAATATAATAATAATAATAACAACAACATCACATGTATCTAATCCGTTACAATCTAAATACGAAATAGCCGAACTGTGGTTTCTGATTGGATGTTTGGACAGACAGACTATGTTCGTATAAGTACCGACTGCAAAGCCGCAATGAGCCGGCGAAGCCAAAGCCTTTTGCCACTATTTTACCCATCAGTAGGTTAGGTAGTTGGTAGTAGGTAGGTGTAGTACGTACCGTACCTGGTAAGACTTGGTAAAAGAGAAGAGCAGACAGTCCTCCCCAATACCTACATACAATAAATGTCACAAGAAGCTTAAGGAAGTAACTATACGATGTGCTAGCTTAAGGCCTATTTTAAGAAATTTTAACTGGGCTTAACATACATTTTCACAGTATGTGTGTAGTCTTCTAACTTCAGTCGCTGTCAGGACTGGTTCTCTCCGGGCACTGCGGCCTCCTCCACCAGTAGACGTTAGCTTGCAGTGATTAATTCGGTGAATTCCGTCTCAACTTCGGATATTTCCGGCCGTGAAAAACTATCCGTATTTCTAAACTAAATATGTAAACCGCTTATACCGTATTCTAGCCGTGAAAAACTATCCCCGACGGCCACGAGATTTCTAAAAAATAATTCTTCGTCAATGTTAGAATATTTGACGCCATTTTCACCCTCCGAAACACGTAATAAGCTTTTTTAAAATATTTTTTCAAATGGTCGAATCTCATTGGTTCTGGTGTTTGGTGACGATTTTCGTTGAAGATAACGAGGTTGGTCTTAACATATTTTAATTACAAATTAGAGGTTCATTAGATTGTGAATCAAAGAACGACGGGTGAAACAAACTCCTATTGAACTTTTTCACAATTGTTTTATGCAAACTTCCGCATCCGGTCGATGGCGGCCTCCATGGAGCGATTTGGTTTTAGAAATATTTTTTCAAATGCTCGACTCTCATTGGGTCCGGTGTTTGGTGACGCGTTTCGTTGAAGATAACCAGGCCCGTGCGGGCCGAGGTTGGTCTTAAAGTATTTTAATAATACATTGGAGGTGCATAAGATTGTGAATCAAACGATGACGGGTGAAAGAAACTCCTAATGAACGTTTTAAATTTTGATATGCATACTTCCACATCCGCAAGATGGCTGCGTCCACTGCGTTCGGAATTCTCGAGCCAAGGCATAATCAGGTTTTCAACATAATACGTACTCGTTTATTGACAACACCGGCTTCGCCGGCTACTAGTACCGACTGCAAAGCCGCAATGAGCCGGCGAAGCCAAAGCCTCTTGCCACTATTTTACCCATCACTATGGCATCAGTAGGTTACGTAGTTGGTAGTAGGTAGGTGTAGTAGGTACCGTACCTGGTAAGACTTGGTAAAAGAGAAGAGCAGAGAGTCCTCCCCAATGGCAATACGTGCATACAATAAATGTCACAAGAAGCTTAAGGAAGTAACTATACGATGTGCTAGCTTAGGGCCTATTTTAAGAAATTTTAACTGGGCTTAACATACGTTTTCACAGTACCGTATGTGTGTCGTCTTCTAACTTCGGTCGCTGTCAGGCGCCAGGGCTGGTTTTCTGACTCTCCGGGCATGGCAGCTTCCTCCACCAGAAGACGTTAGCTTGCAGTGATTAATTCGGTGAATTCCGTCTCAACTTCGGATATTTCCGGCCGTGAAAAACTATCTGTATTTCTAAACTAAATATGTAAACCACTTATACCATATTTCTGGCCGTGAAAAACTATCCCGTATGGCCGCGAGATTTCTAAAAAATAATTATTCGTCAATATTAGAATATTTGACGCCGTTTTCACCCTCCGAAACGCGTAATAATAATATTTTTTCAAATGCTCGAATCTCATTGGTTCTGGTGTTTGATGACGATTTTCGTTGAAGATAACGAGGTTGGTCTTAACGTATTTTAATTACTAATGAGAGGTTTCATTAGATTGTGAATCAAAGAACGACGGGTGAAACAAACTCCTATTGAACTTTTTCGCAATTGTTTTATGCAAACTTCCGCATCCTGTCGATGGCGCCCACCATTGAGCGCTTTCATTTTAGAAATATTTTTGCAAATGCTCGACTCTCATTGGGTCCGGTGTTTGGTGACGCGTTTTGTTGAAGATAACCAGGCCCGTGCGGGCCGATGTTGGTCTTAAATTATTTTATTAATACATCGGAGGTGCATAAGATTGTGAATCAGACGACGACGGGTGAAAGAAACTCCTAATGAACGTTTTAAATTTGTTATGCATACTTCCGCATCCGCAAGATGGCTGCGCCCACTGCGCTTCGGATTCTCGAGCCAAGGCATAATCAGGTTTTCAACATAATACGTACTCGTTTATTGACAACACCGGCTTCGCCGGCTATAAGTAAATCGGTGGGCGGACCATTGAAGAAATACCTTGCACCCATTGGCTGGACAGCTGACCTAGCCGCCATGTTCCTGCTCAAGTCGGCCTAAACCAATTGCGGAAGCATTATGCAGTATTCACAATCGTTATACCTTCCATTTCAGTTTTCCCTTTCAGTGTAAATCAAGGGATATCAAATATATATCGAATGATTGCAGCAGATAGCCATCATGGGCCATGACAAGGTATGGGCCTCAGGCGTTTGGCCTTCAGGCCTCAAACAGGTTATTTCTCCTAAAGGATCATGTTGTTGTTGTTGTTGCTGTTGTTGCTGTTGTTGTTGTTGTTAAGTGAATGTTGAGGTAATATTTATTTTCCCAAGGCAATGCTTACTTCAGAAACGAAGAGCATTTCTCTGCACAACCTCTTGTTCCAACAGGAGGATTCGCACACACCTTATCAACTGAGGTACGATTCAATTTATCCCATGGAACTGTGTGTATTCTCTTTTAAAAGTGCTCCCCCGCCTCGAATCCTACCCGTCTGTTGTTTGTAAGTTCTGCGGGCTCACCTGGAATATTTAATTTCAAGAGTTCTCTACTGAATCGATTGTAGAAATAACCACCAATCGCTGAATAGATTCATACAAACTCAATCAATACTTTTCTTAAACTAGTGGGGTCACTCGTGGGAATCCCACGGGCATGGACGTGTGTGACATTTGGACATCTTGAGACAGATGCTGCACATTCAGTTTTACAAAATGGTTACTGGCAATTTATCAGATCCATAAATGATGTAATCTACACAATGTATTTAGTTCAAATTCTCTCCCTCCCATATCACGCACACTGAAAGGATTTGAGCTGTTGAAGTCACATTTTACATGAAATGTAATTACACATTTCAAACTGTATTTCCCATGTGCACGCACATGCATTGACATGTTATCAAAAGTAAATAAATTGTGTAGATTAGATCATTTGTCGATCTGATAAATTGCCAGTAACCTTAAACCCACCCCCATCCCTCCCACATCAAGCACACTGCACCGGGGAGAGGATCAAACAACGGGGAGCGGGTCACTCACAGTGGGGAGGATCACACACAGGGGAGAGGATCACACAACGGGGAGTGGATCATACAACGGGGAGTGGATCACACAAAGGAGAGTGGATCACACAAAGGAGAGTGGATCATACACAGGGGAGAGTATAACACTCAGAGGAGAGGATCACACAATGGGGAGAGTATAACACTCAGAGGAGAGGATCACACAATGGGGAGTGGATCCCTCACAGGGGAGTGGGTCATACACCAGGGAGGGGATCACACACAGGGGAGTGGGTCACACATACAGGAGAGTGGTTCACACACAGGGGAGTGGGTCACACACAGGGGAGTGGGTCACATGCAGGGGAGTGGGTCACACACAGGGGAGTGGGCCACACACAGGGGAGTGGGTCACACACAGGGGAAGGATCACACAACGGGGAGTGGATCACTCAACGGGGAGTGGGTCACTCACAGTGGGGAGGATCACACACAGGGGAGAGGATCACACAACGGGGAGTGGATCATACAACGGGGAGTGGATCACACAAAGGAGAGTGGATCATACACAGGGGAGTGGATCATACACAGGGGAGTGGATCACACACAGGGAAGTGGATCACACACAGGGGAGTGGGTCACACACAGGGGAGTGGGTCACACACAGGGAAGTGGGTCACACACAGGGAAGTGGATCACACACAGGCAGTGGGTCACACACAGGGGAGTGTATCACTCATAATCGCTGAATAGATCAACACAAACTCAATCAATAATTTTCTTAAATGACAAGAGCGAGCAATCGAAGATTGCATACCCGATCCCTCACATGAACTTGTTCTGTGTGGTTTTAATGTACATATTTTATAGACGTACTCACATTCTAAGTGTTCAGTACATACGTTATAGACATACTAACATTCTAATTCTACATACATTATAAAGGTACTCAGTTATAGTTTGAAAGAGATAACGTGTGAAGATTGTAATCTACGTTGGTGAGTGATGTACATGCAGACAAACAAACATGCACACAAACAAACAGGCACACAGACAAGCAGGCAGACAGACAAACATGTAGATAGACAAACAGGTGCACAAACAAACAGGCAGACAGACAAACAGGCACACAAACAGGCAGACAGACAAACAGGCACACATATAAACAGGCGGACAGACAAACAGGCAGACAGACAAACAGGTAGACAGACAAACAGGTAGACAGACAAACAAACCCAAATGCAATACCCACTCCTAGATCTGGCAAGGGTAATAATGCAAGTTATATTTCGATGTAAATTGTCAAAAAGATTTGGATCTTTTTATGGGGCAGGTTGGAAAATACTTCCCTCCACTTTGTTCCTTTCTTCAAGGAACACTCAATAATCTATCGGAATGAGATACTATAATCAAAGAAACATCGTTTTATTACTACTTTCAGGATAGAGGTACGTGCGTTTTTAGCAAGGAACTTTGTTGTTTGGATAACATTAGATATTTAACCTCACAGGAAGGTGAGCAGTGCACGGAGTCTTTAATGCTTCAGTCAATTGTGGACATAGTAACCCAAAATAACTCATGCATCCGTGTCTGTTAATAAAAAGGTTCTTGGGAACGGACACGGGAGTGAGAAAGTGTAAACAACCAATAAACTAAGGACATCTCGTTTCTGAGAACGCACCTGGACAGGGGAATTGGCACCACGTGTTTGTCATTCCCACTGAAAACTCAAGCAAGCTCCTGTCACCATGTCACCCAAATTATCCAAGAGAAAGAGAGAAAAAAAAGAAAGAGAAAGACATCTGAAGAATTCCATCACTTTGAGTGCCTGATTTAAAGACTATTCAGATCAGATCATCAGCCAGGCAATGTCCAACACCGGTGTTTTGTTTGACCCTTCAATACAAGAGCCTCTCAGAAGGTCCACAACCCTAGTTGTATCCAAGGAGAGGGGAAGACGAAAGGAGGGGCGGATAGGGGTGGAAGATGGAGAGGAGAAGCAGAGCAAGAGAAACAGAGGGGGGGGGGGAGAGAGAGAGAGAGACAGAGAGAGCAAGAGAGAGAGAGAGAGAAAGACGAGAGAGAGAAAGATGAGAGAGAGAGAGAGAGAGAGAAAGACGGAGAGAGAGAGAGAGTGAGAGAGAAAGACGAGAGAGAGAGAGGGAGAGAGACAGAGAGCGAGACAGAGAGGGAGAGAGAGGTAGAGAGAGACAAGGGGAGAGAGAGACAAGGGGAGAGAGGGAGAGAGAGAGAGACAAGGGGAGAGAGAGGGAGAGAGAGAGACAAGGGGAGAGAGAGACGAGGGGAGAGAGGGAGAGAGAGAGACAAGGGGAGAGAGAGGGAGAGAGAGAGACAAGGGGAGAGAGAGACGAGGGGAGAGAGAGAGACGAGGGGAGAGAGAGAGACAAGGGGAGAGAGAAAGGGAAAGAGACAAGGGGAGAGAGAGGGAGAGGCAGACAGAGAGAGAAAGACGAGAGAGAGAGAGAGAGAGGGGGGGAGAGAGAGGTAGAGAGAGACAAAGGGGAAGAGAGGGAGAGAGAAACAAGGGGAGACAAGGGGAGAGAGAGGGAGAGAGAGACAAGGGGAGAGAGAGAGAGAAATAAGGGGAGAGAGAGGGGGAGAGAGAGGGAGAGAGAGACAAGGGGAGAGAGAGACAAGGGGAGAGAGGGAGAGAGAGAGACAAGGGGAGAGAGAGGGGGAGAGAGAGACGAGGGGAGAGAGAGAGACGAGGGGAGAGAGAGAGACAAGGGGAGAGAGAAAGGGAAAGAGACAAGGGGAGAGAGAGGGAGAGGCAGACAGAGAGAGAGAGAGAGAGAGAAAGACTAGAGTGAAAGAGAGCAAGAGAGAGAGAGAGAGAGAGAGAGAGAGAGAGAGAGAGAGAGAGAGAGAGAGAGAGAGAGAGATCAAAGTTCATATTTCCAAACAAATGCATGAAAATGAGTTCCTATGGCTTTTGCTGAGTGAAGCCAAATGTATAACTGTGTCAGTGATGGCTTGCAGAGGGCTGACAATTTTTTCCAGAACGAAGTTCAAGGTACTGTGAAGAACTACACCATTTTGTCCATTAATTATTCAACAAAGACAGGACGAGGCAAGTGTGGAGACAAAGCCAACATTACAGCTGGAGAAGCATTCCGCACACCACCGGACTCCATTCTCAGACAGAACTAATATTTTTGCTCCGCTGCCAACACTTCACCTGGCCTCAGACACTTCTTATTTATTCACTGAATGCACGATATGAGCAGGCGTCCACTTGGGCCTACATGCCCGTGCTACATCCGCATATCAGCACTCCCACATATTGCAGGTCAGCTCATCGCAATGAAGAAATTTTTCAGTGGACCAGTAATGGTTTACTCTTTTCAACTATTCCATGTGATCTTGGACGTCCACAAACAACATGCACGCAAGACAGCCGGCTTTTCTTCCCCATCCTAGGATGAAGTTCTCCGAATCACAGCTCCCCTAATAGGCAATGTGTGCGATCAAAGTCAGACTGGAAAGCTCGAAGGCAAATACACCACAAACTGACCTTTACAACTTGGCATGTAAAAACTAAGGATAGGAATGATGGATTGACAGAAAAGCGATCAAGGTAGCAAAAAGGTAGCACTGTGGTGCTGTGCACACACGACTCGATTGCCAGAGAGGTAGGCCACAACGCGTTGGTACAAACAAAGTCTTTATTAAGAGCTCGCACTTCAGCACTGGGCGGGCTCGAGCTTAGAGCCCGCATATATGTCCCGAGGCCACGCCCTGTCCCCGGGCGTGGCCGATCGGTCGAAAGGCGGGGCATGCACTTTCGTTCCCCGCCTGGACACTCGCGCCACCCACTGGTGCGCAGAATTATTGTCCCTTTTGCCCACCACACGCGCCCCCCAGAATTCCCGCGCACTTGAAGGGTGAGTTTGCGGGGAAGCCGGATGACCCGGCCGAAACGCCCCCTGGCGATGGGTGCAGGGCTGGGGGGTAGCGGGACGGCGGGGGCGGGGGGTGCCAGGGGTCCGACCGCCGGGAGGCGGCCTCGACACGGAGGCAGAGCTGCTGCCGGGGGGTGGTCCAGATCGAGGTGGGCCGGCTTGAGGCGGTCCACGGAGATGCGATCCGGGGCACCGCCGATGTCGATGGTGAAATATTTGTCCCCGGTCTCCAGCACGCGGAAGGGCCCGTCGTACGGGGGCCGTAGCGGTGCCCGGTGGGCATCGTGCCGGACGAAGACGTACTCCGCCGTGCGAAGCTCCGGGGCGACGTGGGAAGACAGGCAACCGTGGTGTGCCGTCGGCACCGGGGCGAACCTCCAGGCGGTCTCCTGAAGGGCGGAGCGCTGTTGCGCTGCGGAGCAAGGAGCCGTGGAGTCGGGGATAAATTCGCCCGGTACCCGCAGTGGTTGCCCGAAGACCAGCTCCGCCGAGGGCGCACACAGGTCGTCCTTGGGCACCGTCCTGAGGCCCAGCAGGACCCAGGGGAGCCTGTCGGCCCAGCTGCTGTCGCGGAGGCTGGCCCGGAGCGCTGCCTTCATCGAGCGATGAAAGCGCTCGCACAGGCCATTGGCCTGGGGGTGGTAGGCCGTGGTGCGGTGTAGTTTTACGCCGAGCCCTTGCGCCACCACAGCCCAGAGCTCCGAGGTGAACTGGGGGCCGCGTTCGGACGAGATGTCCGAGGGGGCACCGAACCGGGCAACCCAAGTGGCGATGAAGGCTTGTGCCACATCAGCCGCAGACGTCGCCGCCAATGGGACGGCCTCCGGCCACCGTGTGGTGCGGTCCACCATGGTGAGGAGATGGGTGAACCCCCGCGAGGGGGGCAGAGGTCCCACCAAGTCGACATGCACATCGTCGAACCGACGCTCGGGCACCGCAAACGGGGCCAATGGGGCCTGGGTGTGGCGGTGGACCTTTGCGCGCTGGCACGTGAGGCACGTCCTGGCCCAGTCGCGGACGTCCTTCCTGAGGCCATGCCAGACGAACTTCGCCGCGACGAGCTTCTGGGAGGCCTTCGTGCCCGGGTGGGACAGGCCGTGGATGGCGTCGAACAATGGGCCCTGCCAGCCAGCGGGCACGATGGGGCGAGGCCGGCCGAGGGAGACGTCGCACAGGAGGGCCGCGCCCGCGGCGTTGAATGGCACCTCGGTGATGCGGAGGCCCATGACGGCGTTCCGCAAGGCCTGGATGCCGGGGTCGGCGGTCTGGTCCTCCACCATCCGGGCATAGTAGATCCCGAGGTGGACCGTGTGCGTGACGGACCGGGAAAGGCAATCCGCCACCGGGTTGTCTTTACCCGCCACGTGACGGATGTCCGTCGTATACTCGGACACGGCAGAGAGGTGACGCTGCTGCCGTGCCGACCATGGCTCGGCGACCTTGGCCATCGTGAACACAAGGGGCTTGTGGTCGACGGAAGCCGTGAACGGGCGGCCTTCCAGCAGATGGCGGAAGTGTCGGACAACCAGGTGGAGCCCGAGCAGCTCGCGGTCGAAGGTGCTGTAGCGGCGTTCGTGCGGGCGAAGCTGCCTGCTAAAAAACGCCAGCGGTTGCCAAGCACCACGCACCCACTGCTCGTGCACCTCGCCCACCGCGTAGTCCGACGCGTCGGTGGTGAGGGCGATCGGCGCATCGGATGCCGGGTGCGCCAGCATGGTGGCGTTGGCCAGGGCCAGCTTTGCGCCCGCAAACGCCGTGGCAATCGGCTCCGACCAGGCGGTCACCTTTGCCCGGCTTGTCCCAGAGGGCCTCGTGCAGGGGGCGGAGGAGCTGGGCGACGTGGGGCACGAAGCGGTGGTAAAAATTTACCATGCCCAGGAACTCCTGGAGCCCCTTGATCGTGCAGAGTCACGGGAAATCCCTGACCGCCTCCACCTTGGCCGGTAAAGGGACGGCCCCGTGCCTGGTGATGCGGTGCCCCAAGAAGTCGATGGTGGCGACGCCGAAACGGCACTTGGCGGGGTTGATGATTAGACCATGCTGGCCCAGGCATTCGAAAAGCGTGCGGAGGTGGAGCAGGTGCTCCTCCCGGGACGCGCTCGCGACTAGGATGTCGTCCAGGTAGACAAAGAGGAAAGGTAAGTCACGCAAGACGCTGTCCATAAGCCGTTGGAACGCCTGGGCCACATTCTTCAACCCGAAAGGCATTCACAGGAACTCGAAGAGGCCGAAAGGGGTGATGACGGCCATCTTCGGGACATCGCCCGGTTGTACGGGGACCTGGTGGTAGCCCCGGATGAGGTCCACCTTGGAAAACACGGTCGTGTTTGCCAACCGGGTGGAAAAGTCCTGGATATGCGGGACCGGGTAGCGGTCGGGGGTGGTGGCATCATTGAGCCGGCGGTAGTCCCCGCACGGCCGCCATCTCCTGCCGGGCTTCGGCACAATGTGCAGAGGAGAAGCCCAAGCGCTGTTGGAGCACCGTACGATCCCCAGCCGCTCCAGCGTGGCGAACTCCGCTTTCGCCATGGCGAGCTTCGTGGGTTCGAGTCGGCGTGCCCGGGTGTAGATCGGCGGCCCGACCGTGGGTATATGATGCTCCACCCCGTGTTTAACAGCCACCGCTGAGAAGGTGGGCCGCGTGAGGGCTGGGAAACTGGCTAGGAGGCGGGTAAAGTCGTCCGCTGCCGGAAGCGTGCAAACTAAACTCGCCGGGACGGAACCTTCCATCAAGCCGCTTGGCAAGCTGCTCGGTGAGCCGCTCAGTGAGCCGCTCAGTGAACAAATGAGCGAGCTGAAGGTTTCAGCCTGGACGAGACGTCTGCGCTTCACGTCGACCAACAGCCCATGCGCACACAGGAAGTCCGCACCCAGCAGGGCCATTGGCACGCTGGCTGGCGGTCACGAACGACCATTGAAAGCGCTGCCCTCCAAACCGCAGTGAGAGGCAACGCTTCCAGAATGTGCAGATGGGTGTACCGTTGGCGGCAAGCAAAGCGGGGCCCCGGCCCGCGGCTTGCTTGTCGGACGTGGAGGCGTGGAGGACGCTTACCTGCGCTCCTGTGTCGCAAAGAAAACGGCGCCCAGACAAGGTGTCCGTGATGAACAGGAGGCTGCCGGAATGGCCGACACTCATGGCCGCCAGTGAGCGCCGGGCGTTTCCCGACCTGTCAAAAGAACACGGCAGGCGGCACGTTTTAGCCTTGCGGCCGAACCTGGCATGGTAGTAGCACCAGGTTTGCGGCGGTGGCCCCCGCGGCGGCCGTGTCGGCGGCGGTGGTGGTGGCGGCGGCGGTAGTGGGCGGGGCGTAGCAGCGGCCATGAGGGAAGCAGGGGGCGCTGGAGCCTCCGCGTGTCGGAGGTACACCGACCGCGTGTCGCAGGCCGCGAAATACTTGTCGGCCTCTCCAGCCAGGGCGTGGGGTTTCGTTAGTTTGGAACCGGCCAGCGCAAGGCGCACCTGTGCATGTAGCTGGCGGAGGAAAAGTGCGCAGCACAAGAAATCCGGGCGCTGGTCTCCAAGCAGCGACAGCATGAAATCCATCCGGACGGATGGTCGTGTGTCGCTGAGGGCGGGAAGGTCCAGGAGGCGGTCGGCCCGTTCGATCTCCGTGAGCCCGAACGTGGTGAGGAGGAGACGTTTCAGCGCCTCATACTTGTTGTCGCCCGGCGGGCACCGAAGGATGGACACGACTCGGGCAGCAGTGCCGGGCCCGAGGGCGGCGACCACGTGGTAGTACCGGGTCTCGTCCGCCGTGATGCCTCGGAGCTGAAATTGAGCTTCGGCCTGCACAGACCAGACGTCGGCTTGTGCTTCCCAAAACTCGGGGAGTTTGACGGCGTTGGTAGCCATGGCGTGTTCGGGGGTCAGCAGCAGCTGAACCAATCGGGGTCACCAGTGTGGTGCTGTGCACACACGACTCGATTGCCAGAGAGGTAGGCCACAACGCATTGGTACAAACAAAGAGTCTTTATTAAGAGCTCGCACTTCAGCACTGGGCGGGCTCGAGCTTAGAGCCCGCATATATGTCCCGAGGCCACGCCTTGTCCCCGGGCGTGGCCGATCGGTCAAAAGGCGGGGCATGCGCTTTCGTTCCCCGCCTGGATGCTCGCGCCACCCACTGGTGCGTGGAATTATTGTCCTTTGTGCCCGCCACAGCACATGGATATTAGGACCGTTTTTCTCCCAGGCCCGAGGAGAAATACAAAATCTTGTTTTTCTTTGAAATATCTGTCGTTTCTTTTTATTCTCTCATAAACACCAGTCTTCACGTTCCCCTGATAGGACACCATACTTCATGATGTGGTACACTGCCATGCCCGGATGAAACATCGGGACTACAGTCATTAGGTGCATCTAATGCCAGCCAGGATCTCAAAAACAAACAAGAAAGAGCAATCAGAGTTTGCAAACCCTCACCAGGACGTGTTTAGTGGTTTTTAAGGCTTTTGTGTTGTTAAAACAAATATGGCGGCCGACTCACGTGACCGATGACGTCATCGGTATTCTTTTTCTCCACCAATGTATCCATAGATGACGCTCAATAAATTTCATCTTGATCGGATGAAGTTTTGTACTAGTCGAATTATGATGTCATAATGGAGGCACCTATGATATCATCATTAACATATGTTATGTTATTCCCCATGGAGAGTTCTTTACGACGTGCCATGTCTCATTTTTTTCTATATAGTGCTTTCGGAGATATCGAGGTGCAAAGTTTTTCGGTTTTTCCAAGATGGCGCCAGTACCATGTGAATTATGACGTCATAATTATCATTTAAAAAATTATACAGGAAGATGTGCACCTATGGCATAGACTCCTTTAGAGAAGGACTGGAACGTCCCATGCTCGGGGTTTGTAACTTGAGTCTGAAGGATTAACTTAAGTCCTGGGCTAAAATGACTTCCAGAAGGGCTAGAGACACGATCTCGGGGTCAAAATAGGGGTTTTTGAGGACGGCGAGTTCAATAGCGACATTTTCAACACCACCTGGGGTCATCTTCAAGGTCAAAAGGTCATATTTCAAGGTCAAATTAGTGAATTTTGGCAATTTTTGCCCGTTTTTTGTGTCTAACTCATAAACGGTGAGAGATGGCTGATTATAATAAGAGGCAAGTTTGTAGAGCTGTCCAAATTGAATATATATTGTCATATATCGTATTACACAAACATACAAACATACAGCAAATACACATTCGAATAATAACAATGCACCGTTTTTCAATAATATTTTGTAAAAAATGTCTATTACAACTATGTCTATGTCTATCACTAGTTGGAGAGCTATCGCTAGTTGGAGAGCTTTTCTTGCCTCCTGAGGTATCCCACAGCCTTTTCTTTGTCACTGACATTGAGGACATGAGCTTTCAATAGAATGTTAGCTAAAGTAGTACATGCTGCATTATTACTAGCTAAAGGTGCATCTACAAAGGATAACAGCTCAGCAAAATGAAAGCGGCAACGCATTTTATTCATGCCATGCAAATTATAGGCATTATGTACAAAGAAGACGGTTGACATAGTCGGCACACTCAGTCCACCTCTATTCAAATTATCTAGGAACTCAGATGACACCTCGTTACCATCTTCATCATCCATGATGTCCTCCATACTGGTGCTATCACCATATTTATGAACAAGGTATCCGGCCAAATAAACAACTTTATGCTTAAGGGCATCATCAGACCTCAAGAGTTCCTGAGTGTCATGAGGAGTGATCTCGTCAATGAGTTCACTTCGCTCATCTGGATTTATGGAAGTACTGAAGGAGCTGCGCTCCAACGCGAGTCGAAAGAAGTGACGCGACCAAAGACGGAATTCGTCCGAGTTGCTTTATTGAAACAAAACAGCTCAGGTATTCTGACAAAAGCCCGTTTATCGGGCAGAAATATATATACACATTTATGTCGGGAAGTTTGCCTGGCAAAAGCTATACCGGGCATGCCCGGGGGTCAAGGGCGAGCCTTGGAAAGGCGAGTCTGGACCTGCCCGGGCGTGCTTGGCTGCGGCCTGGCAAGTCGAGGCTGGGCGTGCCCGGGCGCTCTGGACGAGCACTGGAATGGCGACAGCGGGCATGCCCGGACGCTCTGGGCGAGCCCTGGAAAGGCGAGAGCGGGCATGCCCAGGAAAGACGAGACCGGGCGTGCCTGGGAGGTTCGGGCATGCCCGGGAACAGTGAGTCCGGGCATGCCCGGGAGAGGCGCGTCTGGCCGTGTTCTGGCCGGTGCAAGGCGATTGTGTGCATCCAGCGGTAACCGCTACACACGCCCCTCCAGAATCGACCTGCACCGGCAGGGTCAATTTAAGGGGGGTCCGGATGACCCGGCCGAAGCGACCCCTGGAGGGTCGTGGGGAGGGGTCCGACGTGGTGGTGGGTGGTCGAGCGGGGGGAACTGTGGACGGGGGGCGGCCTCGCCGCGGAGGAAGGGCCAACCGTGGTGGTCGGTCGACGTCCATGTGCGCCGGTCTGAGGCGGTCCACAGAGATCCGGTCCGACCAGCCGCCAACGTCGACGACAAAGGACTTGTCGCCCCGTCGCAGGACCCGGAAGGGCCCGTCGTACGGCGGCCGGAGTGGCCCCCGGTGCACGTCATGACGCACAAAGACGTACTCCGCTGTGCGAAGCGCCAGGGGGACGTAGGACTGGGGGCCACCGTGGCGGGACGTTGGCACGGGGGCAAATCGGCGGGCGGCCTCCTGGAGGTCCGAGCGCTGGTGTGCGGCGGACCAGGGACTGGTAGCATCTGGCACGAACCCGCCCGGGACGCGGAGCGGCTGGCCATAGACGAGCTCGGCGGCGGACGCCCGGAGGTCCTCCTTGGGGGCCGTGCGTAGGCCCAAAAGGACCCACGGCAGCCGGTCGGTCCAACCGTCGTCCTGAAGGCCGGCCATGAGTGCGGCCTTCATGGAGCGGTGAAACCGCTCGCACAACCCGTTGGCTTGGGGGTGGTAGGCCGTGGTGCGGTGCAGCGTGACCCCCAACGAGCGGGCGACCGCGCCCCAAAGTTCGGACATGAACTGTGGGCCGCGGTCGGACGAGATGTCCGCCAGTGCGCCGAAGCGCGTGACCCAGGTGGCGATGAATGCCTGCGCCACGTCGGCAGTGGTGGTGGAGGTGAGGGGCACGGCCTCCGGCCACCTGGTGGTCCTGTCCACCATGGTGAGCAGGTGGGTGAACCCCCGCGATGGGGGCAGGGGACCCACCAGGTCCACGTGGACGTGATCGAAACGCCGTGCAGGCACGGTGAAAGGTGCCAGCGGGGCCTGGGTGTGGCGGTGGACCTTGGCCCGCTGGCAGGCCGTGCAGGCGTTGGCCCAGTCGCGGACGTTCCATCGAAGGCCGTGCCAGACGAAACGCGCCGACACCAGCTTCTGAGAAGCTTTCCGGCCCGGGTGAGAAAGGCCGTGGATGGAGGCGAAGATGCGGCGCTGCCAGGAAACGGGCACGATGGGGCGAGGCTGGCCCTGGGAGACGTCGCAGAGCAGGATGGTGCCCGCGAAGGGGATGTCGGCCAGGCGGAGGCCCGTTTCCGCCGCCCGGAGGGCCTGCACCGAGGTGTCGGTGGTCTGGTCGGCCGCCATGAGCGCGAAGTCCACGCCGAGGTGGACCGCGTTCGCGCTGGCCCGAGAAAGACAGTCGGCCACAGCGTTGTCTTTGCCGGCGACGTGCCGGATGTCCGTGGTGAATTCCGACACGGCGGAGAGGTGGCGCTGCTGGCGGGCCGACCACGGCTCCGTGACTTTGGCCATTGCGTAGACCAACGGCTTGTGGTCGACGAAAGCCGTGAACGGGCGGCCCTCCAGGAGGTGTCGGAAATGGCGAACGGCCAGGAATAGACCGAGCAGCTCGCGGTCGAACGTGCTGTATTTTAACTCGTTCGGCCGGAGCTGCCGGCTGAAAAAAGCGAGTGGCTGCCAAACCCCGTCCACCCATTGTTCATGGACGGCGCCCACCGCGTAGTTGGAGGCGTCCGTAGTGAGGGCGATGGACACGTTGAGCACCGGGTGAGCCAGCAGCGTTGCGTTGGCGAGGGCCCGTTTTGCGCTCGCGAAGGCCGCGTCCATGGCCGCGGACCAAACGATGTCATGCTTGGCCGGCTTGCCCCGGAGGGCCTCGTAAAGGGGCCGCATGAGCTGAGCAGCGCGGGGCACGAATCGGTGATAAAAATTCACCATGCCGAGGAACTCTTGTAGGGCCTTGATGGAACGGGGACGCGGGAACGTGGTGATGGCCTCGACCTTGGTCGGCAGCGGCACGGCCCCGGTCTTGGTGATGCGGTGGCCCAAAAGGTCAACGGTCGTCGTGCCGAAGTGGCATTTGGCCGGGTTGACAATTAAGCCGTGCTCGCTGAGGCGACCAAACAGTGTTCGGAGGTGGAGGAGGTGGAGGAGGTGCTCGGCGCGGGACGTGCTGGCGATGAGGATGTCGTCCAGATAGACGAAAAGAAATGGCAGGTCGCGCAGCACGCCGTCCATTAAGCGCTGGAACGCCTGGGCCACGTTCTTGAGGCCAAACGGCAACCTCAAAAATTCGAACAGGCCGAACGGCGTGATGACGGCCGTCTTCGGGACGTCGGCCACCCGGACAGGTACCTGGTGGTATCCCCGTATCAGGTCAATTTTGGAAAATATGACCCGTCCCGCCAAACGGGCGGAAAAGTCCTGGATGTGCGGGATCGGGTACCTGTCGGGGGTGGTAGCGTCGTTGAGGCGGCGGTAGTCGCCACACGGGCGCCAACCGCCCCCCGACTTTGGCACGATGTGCAGTGGTGAGGCCCACGCGCTATTGGAGCGCCGCACGATGCCGAGGTGCTCCAACGCGTCGAACTCGGCCTTTGCCACGGCGAGCTTGGCCGGGTCGAGGCGACGGGCCCTGGCGTAGACCGGCGGGCCCGTAGTGGGTATGTGGTGCTCGATCTCATGCCGCACTGCGACGGCCGAAAACGTCGGCCGTGTGAGGGCCGGGAATTCCGCGAGCAGGCGAGCGAACTCGTTCGCCGTCGGGAGGGCGCACGCCAGTTCGGTCGGCGCGGAGCTGCTCATCGTGCACGCCACGGAGCTGAAGGTCTCAGCATTGACAAGGCGACGACGTTTGACGTCGACCAGCAGCCCATGCGCGCAGAGGAAGTCGGCGCCCAGCAAAGCCATGGGGACGCAGGCGGTCACAAAGGTCCACTGAAAGCGCTGGCTGCCGAAGCAGAGGGTGACGTTGCGCGGGCCGAAAGTGCGTATGGCCGAGCCATTAGCAGGGACCAAAGAGGGGCCGCAAACGGCATCCCGCCTGTCCTGCTCGGAGGCGGGTATGACGCTCAGTTGGTCGCCGGTGTCACAAAGGAAACGCCGCCCGGACGCTTTGTCCCGAATAAAAAGCAAGTTGCCCGAGTGGCCGGCGCTCATGGCTGGGAATAAACGCCGGCCCGGCCGTTTCCCGACTTGCCGAAAGTGCACGGGGGTCGGCATGTCCGAACCTTGTGTCCGAACCTGGCGTGGTAATAACACCACGCCTGGTCAGGTGGAGGCCCCGGCCGTCGTGTCGGAAGCGGTCGGTGCGGCGTGGCGGCCGCCAGTTTCACCGGCAGTTCGGCCTCCAACCACGCAGGGCGCTCGGGCATCGTGGGCGTCGCCTCGGACGGCGGCAGGCTCCAGGTAGCCGCGCCGATGTGTTGGCCCGCCGAGGAGATCTTATCGGCTTCCCTGGCGAGGGCGCGGGGATCGGTGATCGACGTGCCAGCCAGGGCGAGGCGTACCGGGTGAGGCAGCTGGCGAAGGAACAACTCGCGGAACAGAAAATCCGGAGAGTGCTCACCGAGCAACGAGAGCATATAGTCCATGCGCTCGGACGGGCGTGTGTCGCCGAGCTCGGTCAGGTCGAGCAGGCGCCGTGCGCGCGTGCCGCCGGTGAGAGGGCGAAAGCATCGAGGAGGAGCGTCTTCAGCGCGTCATACTTGTCGGCAGCCGGCGGATGCTCGAGGAGGCTCAGGGCGCGGGCCGCGGTGGCGGAACCGAGCGCTGCCACGACGTGGTGGAAGCGGGTGTCGTCCGCGGTGATGCCTCGCAGGGCGAACTGGGAGTCCGCCTGGGCGAACCAAACAGCCGCGTGAGCCTCCCAGAAGGTAGGCAGTTTAAGAGTCACTGCCGTGTCCATGTCGGTAGGTCACCAGTGAAGGAGCTGCGCTCCAACGCGAGTCGAAAGAAGTGACGCGACCAAAGACGGAATTCGTCCGAGTTGCTTTATTGAAACAAAACAGCTCAGGTATTCTGACAAAAGCCCGTTTATCGGGCAGCAATATATTGTTGCGGATATGGGATTTGGCTTCCATATCCGCTTGTAAATATTCCCCTATTTCCCCAATACTCCCCAACTATCCCCAATCCCCCATTCCCTAGTCCCATTGTCTGTAAACAACACTCTGTAGAACCGACCTTCCCCTTTTTCCCCCATTAAATGTCGTGCCCAGGTCCACCGCATCTCACGTAGACAACTTTCGGACATCTTGATAGTTATTCTTAGTCTCTGTCAGTTAAGGACTCGTTTCCATTAATTCTGACTCTTCGTTGCACCAGAATGTGATTGTATGGCACCAGTAGTGAGTTTAGGACCTCCCCATACCTCCTCCCACCTTCCTCATGAAACAATAACAACAACAACAACTACAACCACAGTGGGGGCGGCGCGGCCGCGGTGCGGGGAGTGTGCGTCCTCACACCGGCTTGGTTAGCCGCCATTGCCATGTGCGCCCACGGGGTTACCACGAAGGGGCTGGCTGTCAGCTCCTCGTCAAGGGCGGAGCCCGGTAACCCCCGCACCCAATAAGAAGCAACGGGCCGATTCCATCTGGGGCGGAGCTAACGAGCCGAGGGCGTGTCACTCCCCGCCGGATATACGCAGCCACTTACCGGACGTGACGTCAGATGCGCCTCAGCCACGAAGGAGAACCAGACGCCACCTCCGAGCGCTGTGAGACCTCCCTGCATCTACTGGACCGTACTGTATCCTGTCCCTGAGCCAAGAGTGCACCTTGAGCCTCGACTACCTGCCTTTCCTTGCCATCAATCCCCGTGTGAGTCAGTTTTGTCCTGTTTATCTGTCGTCTGTCGGGGCTACTATAAGACCGTAATTAAGTGCCTATCTTTCTATGCTGTCTCTCTCATCCCTGTAATCTAAACATTCCGCAATATTATAACCTCCTCCAGAGGTCTTGAGAACTGTACCCCTGGTGTCGTGTCATTTTAACCCAGCCGCTGTGTCCTTTCCTCAATTGATTTAGCATAGCGCGACTCGGCCAAGGTTCGAGTATAATCGGGTAACTTGTGCGAACACGGCGGCCATTCCGCTCGGCCCACCATAACATCAAAGTCGTGTCCGTAACAATTGGTGTCGAGGAGTGGAATTCGGACCTGGGACTAAATTTGTTAGGCCCAAATTTTGGAACACCAATTGTACCATTAGGGTAACAATTGGTGTTGGGAAGTAGAATTCGATCCGGAGCGCGTTTCACGCGCTCGAAATTATAACGGCGAAATTTGATTTTGTTTTACGGAAAAAAAACCCCGAATTTTGAAAGTCGCGCTATGGCGGATCAAGACAGCTGGGTTCCGGTAGAGGAGAGTGAGGCAGGGTCGATCCAGGACCAAATTGAGGGACATGAGGGACAGGAGGAGAGCGAAGCAGTGAGGGCGGCAGGTTCGCAAAATGGCGCCTCGCACATAGCTACGGCGGCCGCACCCGCTGCACAAGTGGGAGGGATGGCCCAAATGCAGGCCCTCATGGAGCAATTTATGGCGCAAATGCAGGCGTCCCTCAAAATGCAGAGTGAGCAATTGGGGGTAATGGGAAACCAAATGGGGGTAATGGGGAACCGGATGGATGCTCAGGGTGAGCGATTGGAGGGCCAAATGGGGGTAATGAGGGATGAAGCGAGGGGTACCTGTGAGGGATTAGACAAGAAATTAGAGGGGTTAGACAATGGGATAGAAGGGGTGAAACATGGGTTAATGGGGGTGGAAAACAGAATGGCCGCTCAAGAGAATCAAATGGAAGGGATGCAAAAGGGGTTAGAGGGGTTAGAAAATAGTATGGAAGGCAAATTGAGGGACATGAGGGACCAAGCGGAAAGGGAAGTTAAACAAATGGGGCAGCAGATAGAGGGGGTCAGAATGGGGGTAGAAACCAAACTGGATGCTCACAGGGAGGAAATGGAGCAGATGAGGGTGGCATCTGGGCAGGAGATGCAAGTGATGGGAGAGGAGATCAGAAGAGGTGTGAGTGAGGAGGTCGGAGGAGTGCGCGAGGAGGTGAGGCACTGTAAGGAGCACATGGAGAAGGAGGTGAGAAAGGGGACTGTAAAGTTACAAGGGGGCATAGAGGACCTGACGCAGGAGGTGGAGCAGCTGACGGTGGGACAGACGGAGTTAGTGGAGCAGGTACAAAGGAACACTGCGGTAATAGGAGGGTAAAAAGCGACACAAAATGACCTAAAAAATGACTTGGTAGCGACGAAGAGGGAATGTCAGATGGTACGTGAGGGATTGACAACGAGGTTGGACGAGGTGATAGAGGTAATGGAGACGAAGGACCGGCAGGTGAGGACGCACATGGAAACGGTCAAGGTAGCCTTGGAGGACGAGCTTGAGGAGACGTACCGGGGAATAAAAGAGGTGAAGCAGAAATTAGAAGAAGTGGAAGAAGGGGTGAGCGAAATTAAGAAGCGACGGAGAGGGGATAAGAAAGAGATAAAAGAGGAGATAAAAGAATTGGTCCAAAGTCTGTGTTTGGATCGTGATGATGTGCTCATTAACCGGATGAGGGATTCGCAGGTGATGGAGGAGAAGCGAAGAGGAAGAGGACCCGGTGTAAGTGGTGACCAATATGGTCGGGCGTATGATGCGCCAGGGGATTTAAGAAGTTTGGGGGTCGAGATGGACCCGGGTGTTCGTGAGAGGCCGTTGGTGAAGTGTGCGACAGGTCTGGTGTGCGAAAAAGGAGGTGTGCGAGAAAGTCCGACTCTGGGGTGTGTGAGGAAAAAGTGCGTGCCAAGGAGTGAGGGTGTTGGCGAGAGTGAGTCGGTCGTAGCGCGTGTGCGAGGGAGCACATGAAAGCGCGGTGTGGTGAGTGTTACAGAGGGTGTGACGGGAGAGTATGCGCAAGGGTGTGCGCGAGAGAGGTGTGTAACGGACGGGTGCATGAGGAAAGAGTGCGCTGTCAAGAGTAAGGGTGAGTGCGCTGTCAAGAATGGAGGTGAGAGTAGTGAGAGTGACAAGGAGCGTGAGTTGGTTGTGACAGGTGAGAAAGGATGCACACCTGGAATGGTAGAGCGTGAGTGGGAATGCATGCTGGAATTGGTAGTGAGGCACGTGGTTGGGTGTGCGAATGAGAGCACACCTGTGATTGTCACAGAGGAGGTGACCGAGGAGGGGGCGCGAAGAGGTGTGTTGGTGAGGTGTGCGAGCGGCGAATGTGTGCCAAGGTGTTCGGTGGTCAGGTGTGTGACCAAGGCTGGGAGTGGAATGAGTGTACCTGGGTGTGTAAGGAAAGGTACGATGAGGAGCATGGAGATGGCTGGATGTGTGAGCAAGGAACGGGCTGCGGGGTGTAAGCATGCAGGTGAAGCATCGACGTTAAATGGAGCAGCGGTTAGGTCGACTTTTAGCCGAAGCGGGCCCTCGGTGCGTGCTGGGCCTCGCTTTGAACGGCCGCGTCCGTGCTCCACTAGGCGGAGCGGGCGGCTGGATAGGAAGGGTCGTCATGGCGACCACTTTCTAGTGAGACGTGCCGGCAGGTCGAGATCGGGACATTGGATGGCTCCGTGCCGAGATGGTGCGTGGGATCTCGGCACGGGTAAGCCCCCGTCCCTGCACCGAATGCCGGACGCATCCAGCCGCTGGCACGGAACAACCCGCATTCATTGCTCGGCTTTACGAAGCCGGGCTTTGGACAGGAATTGGCGCACCGAGAGGCATTAGTAAGTAGACTGTAGTGATGAGGTTAGTGTTTTGGCCCCGAAATTAGAAAAACAAAATTTGATGATTGGCAAAGGATTGGCAGTAGTGATTGGCAGATGATGGGTAGTGATTGGCAAATTTTTGATTTGTTGAAATTTGATGTGCAAAATTTGTAGTGAGCGATGGGCCCGGTGGGTAAGGGTGGCATCCCTGCCACCCTTCCCAGGTGGGGCAAAGGAGCAATAGCTTATGGGGTGTATGGCAGTGAAAACTAGCCCGGGTGGGTTAGGATATTGATAGGGATCTAGCGAAGATGACATTAGGTGACGTTAAGGTTAGTTAGTGACTGATACCTGTAGTGGGGACGCAGGTAGATTAGTATGGATGATAATGACGTGGGAGCGCAATAGTTTAAAGGGACGACTGGGAAGCGCAAGTTTCAGAGGGGAGTAGTTAGATGAGATGATGCTGTGTGAGAATTGAACAGGTGTGATTGCACAGGTGTGCAACTGGACAGGTGTGTGGAGCAGTGTGTGAGTAGTGAGTGTTGTGGATCAGCGCGAATGCGCTTGGGGAGAGAAGGGTGCAGGCGGCACCAAGAATGAGAGCACAGGTGTGCAAGTACAGGTGTGTGGAATATATGGAGCAGAGAATGAGTGGTGTGGAGAGAGTTGGAGTAAGTGGTACGGAGTGGTGTGCATGGTGCGAAGGTGTGGATGGGGGAAGAGTGGACCCCTTTCACGAGTACCTGGGGCGGGTAGTGTAAGTGTTAGGTAGAGGGTATAGGTAAATTGTGGTTGGATATTGGCATTTGTGGTGCGGTTGCAGAATGGTGTTGTGGATGGGTGCATTAGTGTTGTGGAAATGGCTGGGCGTGTAGCCTGTTAGTGTGTGTAGTTGGTTGGGCACTCCACCACTGTGAGGATGTCGGCCAGGTGAGGCCGCAGGTGGGCTCTGGGAGCCGTTAGTGTCAGTGGGTGCCTGAGGATCCCGGGTGTGGATCGGGTAGCCCAGTGCCAGAGAGGGCACCGAGTGGGGAGAGCGCCAGAGGGCCTTCCCCAGGTAGTTAGGTTAGGGTAAGGAGCAGGTAAGCTCGGAGACAACTGCAGTGGTGGAGGTGTGCAGGTGGGTAGACCCGCTGGGAGAGGTACACGCCACAGCCCAGAAATTGTACGAGGGCACCGAGAGATGAATCGGGGGAGTGAGACCCCAAATTGAAAGGCACCACAGTTTGGTCAATGGGAATTGGTTTTTAGAACCCATAGTGTAAGTTGGCCAATGGATTGGCAGGGAAAGACCCCGGGTAATGTAAAGTTGTTGAAGTCATTTAGGAAATAGTTAGGATTGATGAACCTGTCGCACCATACGCAGCCACTTGCCTGTGGTGATGATGATGACTCCACACCTGTGTTTTCTTTGTTTTGTGTTGCAGGAAGTAAGGACTGCTGTTGGATTTGTGAGATGCATCACGACGTGGATGAGACATTGGGGTGATTCCATCTCTCCCTCCTTAGGAGGGACTGATGATGAATTGGTAATGGCAAATTTTGATGTTGAGTTGGAGATGGCAAATTTTGATGAGAGTTGAAAATGGCAAATTTGATTGGTTAGGAGGGAGAGAAGACGAATTTGGTTTATGGGAGGAACGGGGAAGACAGTAGGGACGTTTGTTGATTAGTAAAGTAGATGTTTATGGGTAGTGTTGTGTTTTGTGGATACAGTAAGGGGTAAGGGAGGGGCAATGTAGGTTACCTGGTGGGGGGGAGCGTACGGTAGGAACGTACCTGTCTCACCTGGTTCCCATGTGCCCCCAGTGTGCATTACCTTACATTGCGTGCACTTTTGCGCCCTTACCACCTTACTCACTTGTCTTTTCTTTTGTCTCCCACCTCCGAGGATCTGGCTTTGGGGCAGAGAGAGAGGAGAGAGAGGTGCTGGCTCCGCAGTTGTGGGCCTGCACTTTCGCTGCTTGCTGCCTGGATCGATACACCATATGGACCGCAATGTTTGTGGCCACCCACAATGGACCGCAGTTCTTTTGCGGCCAAGCACCACCCATTGATGGACCTCTGGGTCAACGTGGCACCTATGCCAAACAGGTGAACCACTTATAGTTGGCCCCCTGACGGCCACAATAAAGAAATGGACGCGGTTGGCGCCTTTCTTTATTTTGAAAGAAGTAAGAAGGCCAAGTGCACCACACGAAGGCAAGACCAGCGGCAGAACATCGGCCGGCTGCGACACCACACCATGATTATTAAACATTTTATTGGTGCACCGGATGGTGCTGACTGTGTGATGGGGTGGTGCTTTTGGTGCTTGGAAGGGGTGCTCTGCACATTATTAAAGGCCGTAAGGCCACAGAGCACTCGTGGGTTGGTGTATCGATGCTGGCATGCGTGCTCTCTCTATGCATAACATCTGCATGTGTTCCTCCAAAAACAGGTCCTGGATCGTCGTGTAAATATCAGCGTAGTCTTGTGTAAATAATGCTCCCTACCGGCTGTATGTTTAGTTTGAGAATTCTTTCCGCGATTCGGTTATCCTGTGGGTGTGTTTCTGTGAGGAGAAGGGTGCAACGTCGCAGGGGGACATATTTACTCATTTGTGAATATCTGTAAAACTGTCGCACTCAGGGTAGAGTTAATAGTAGAGGGAACTACATCTGAGTGCCACACTAAAGTAGGTAAAAATTTATCGGGTCGGGACGCCCCGAGGGTAGAGAAGGGTGCAATGTTGCGGATATGGGATTTGGCTTCCATATCCGCTTGTAAATATTCCCCTATTTCCCCAATACTCCCCAACTATCCCCAATCCCCCATTCCCTAGTCCCATTGTCTGTAAACAACACTCTGTAGAACCGACCTTCCCCTTTTTCCCCCATTAAATGTCGTGCCCAGGTCCACCGCATCTCACGTAGACAACTTTCGGACATCTTGATAGTTATTCTTAGTCTATGTCAGTTAAGGACTCGTTTCCATTAATTCTGACTCTTCGTTGCACCAGAATGTGATTGTATGGCACCAGTAGTGAGTTTAGGACCTCCCCATACCTCCTCCCATCTTCCTCATGAAACAATAACAACAACAACAACTACAACCACAGCGGGGGCGGCGCGGCCGCGGTGCGGGGAGCGTGCGTCCTCGCACCGGCTTGGTTAGCCGCCATTGCCATGTGCGCCCACGGGGTTACCACGAAGGGGCTGGCTGTCAGCTCCTCGTCAAGGGCGGAGCCCGGTAACCCCCGCACCCAATAAGAAGCAACGGGCCGATTCCATCTGGGGCGGAGCTAACGAGCCGAGGGCGTGTCACTCCCCGCCGGATATACGCAGCCACTTACAGACGTGACGTCAGATGCGCCTCAGCCACGAAGGAGAACCAGACGCCACCTCCGAGCGCTGTGAGACCTCCCTGCATCTACTGGACCGTACTGTATCCTGTCCCTGAGCCAAGAGTGCACCTTGAGCCTCGACTACCTGCCTTTCCTTGCCATCAATCCCCGTGTGAGTCAGTTTTGTCCTGTTTATCTGTCGTCTGTCGGGGCTACTATAAGACCGTAATTAAGTGCCTATCTTTCTATGCTGTCTCTCTCATCCCTGTAATCTAAACATTCCGCAATATTATAACCTCCTCCGGAGGTCTTGAGAACTGTACCCCTGGTGTCGTGTCATTTTAACCCAGCCGCTGTGTCCTTTCCTCAATTGATTTAGCATAGCGCGACTCGGCCAAGGTTCGAGTATAATCGGGTAACTTGTGCGAACACGGCGGCCATTCCGCTCGGCCCACCATAACATCAAAGTCGTGTCCGTAACAATATATACACATTTATGTCGGGAAGTTTGCCCGGCAAAAGCTATACCGGGCATGCCCGGGTGTCAAGGGCGAGCCTTGGAAAGGCGAGTCTGGACCTGCCCGGGCGTGTTTGGCTGCGGCCTGGCAAGTCGAGGCTGGGCGTGCCCGGGCGCTCTGGACGAGCACTGGAAAGGCGAGAGCGGGCATGCCCGGACGCTCTGGGCGAGCCCTGGAAAGGCGATAGCGGGCATGCCCGGACGCTCTGGGCGAGCCCTGGAAAGGTGATAGCGGGCATGCCCGGACGCTCTGGGCGAGCCCTGGAAAGGCGATAGCGGGCATGCCCGGACGCTTTGGGCGAGCCCTGGAAAGGCGAGAGCGGGCATGCCCGGGAAAGACGAGACCGGGCGTGCCCGGGAGGTTCGGGCGTGCCCGGGAACAGTGAGTCCGGGCATGCCCGGGAGAGGCGCTTCTGGCCGGTGCAAGGCGATTGTGTGCATCCAGCGGTAACCGCTACAGTACCACAATTCTTGTCACAAACAAGCACACGAGAACTAGATTCTGGCATAATGTCATGCTTAACGAGTGTCTGCAAATTTGCAATTTTAGCTGCAGCCATAATGTCAACTACGTAAATGTAGAAGTTTCCACCGCATCTTTGCCTGGCTTGGCCGAAAAACTTTTCCAAGGCTTCATCCGCGAATATAGCAGGAAGAACGTAGTCAAAGTCTTTCTCTGCCAGAAGCAATTTGGCAGCATCCACATTATTACGTGTGGACACAGTGAAGGCTTCAGCAGTTTGCCGAGTTAGCTTCAGCTTACGACCACCACCTCCTTGCCATGCGCAGGTAGATATAATTTGGCAGGCCTCCTCCGCCTAGTGAAACTTGTACAGTCTGCTGTCCAAGGCTGTCTGGATTCGTCGCGCACATGGATAGCTGAGAAACGGTCTTTCACATTCATCATCTTGAACCACTCACTCATTGTCTGGGTGAGAATGATGGTGCCTTCGCTGATGCCCAGTGAATCCTTGAAGGTCTTTAAGGCAGCGACAGTCTTGTCATTGAACACCTGACATACCAAGGGTACGCTCTGGCGTTGAAGGTGCTTGGGGAAAACAGCGGTGTGCGTCAGCTTGGTTAAGCGAATAGGAGTAGCTCGGTCGATCTCATAAAGCTTCCGAATATCACTCCAGTAAGCTTTGTACTCATTGCCATGTACGACAAATGAGAGTGTCTGGCCATCAACAGTAATCCAGTTGTTGCGAACATTTTTGAAGATGTGCACGTAGTCGTACACTAAGAACATAGATTGCTCTTGAATCGATAGCACTTGACAACTTCCCGGTCCTCCAAGTTTTGAATAAACACTGCGATTGGTATTGCAATTGTCACATATCAAAGAAATCACAGTACCGCTAGCACCAACTACAGCTGAGGCAGCTTCGATGAGGAGTTCCTTCAGCTGATCGGCAGTTAGTTTTTTGCAGGGCAAAACGCGTAGAATATAGCGTGGACCACCAAAATGGCAGGCAACTTCAACAACCATAGCATGTGAAGCAAGCATTTCATGGTCACCCCCCGCTGCAGCATTTTGAGCGTATCCTAGAACATGCCCTCCAGAAAATCGCAATGTCTCGACCAGCTTTACCTCGTCAAACATTAAATTGACCAAACGCTGCTGCGGCTTAAGCTGGTCGAACAACGTTTTGAGGTTGGAGTCCTGCAGACTACTAGAAAGCACCTGTTTTACCTTTTTTGTTGATGGTAGAATGATTAAGCCGGATCGACGAATCATTTTGTATGCACTGGGTGATATGTTGTGAAGCTGCATTGCGAAAATCATAGTATCGGTATCAAATCGGCGACCATCAGGAGGTATGAACACATGCCGCAGCTGCGACAGAAGGAAGGTTAAATGAGGAAGCTCGTGTGCCTCAGTCATCTTGCAGAGCTGGCTTATTATGTGCTGAAGAATTTCCTGGCTTGTGTACTCATAGGTGTTTACCTGGTCAGTTATGGATCTAATCTGGGACCGTTTTGAGAGCAAGCTGTTCTTTTGCAAAGGAAAAAGTCGTTTGGGCACCTCAATGCCATCTTTCTCAACTCTATTCAAGAATAGGAATCCAAAAGGTGAGCTGACTTGTTGGAAATGAAAGAACTGCCTGACAGTTTGTCCAGTAGCGGCAGTTATTGATAGGTACATGTTTTTCTGGTCTTTTATGACGTTAAAGCCAGGAAAATAGGAGCTGATTTTGGTGCAGAAGTGGTCGAAATCTTGGATCTTGTCTGCAGCCTCAGCAGCTGCATGCACCTTCTTAGTTCTTGATTCTGATGTAGAAGATGATGTTGGGCATGGGGCTGAGTAACCTGCTTCAAAACTGATTTCGGTAATCCAGGAAATATTGATGGGGGTTCTTTGGGTCGCTTGCCACCCTTAACTGACACCCATTTACAATTGAAATGTGTCTCACAAATATATATCTCCTTCAAGCGCCTCAAGCTTTCTTTCTCATTCGGCATTGCCAATATCCATCTCTCCCTCTCCTCAGGATCTTTTGGGAAGGATAGGACCTTTACATAAGGCGTCCCATCATAGTTTCCTTTACAGCCAAAGCAGCTGCAACGACGTGGCATCTTGTCATCAAAGCAGGAAACAAAACAAAGATCCTGTGAGATCATCAGCTGGACAGCTTCTGAAAGAGAAGAGAAACATATTATTTTGCTGATTTCCGATATTTAATGTGAAATATCACAATTAATTTTAAAAGAAATAATAATTAATACACAAATTAAAAAAATTAAAAACAAAATTGTTTAAAAATAAAGTTGCCAAATGGAAAAAAATAATGTATATTCAAATCATTTTTTCGAGGGAAACTAATCTGTTATAATACAGACTATTATATTTTATTTATTATTTTATTACATAAATTACATGTCATATGTCAATTTCATTCCAATCCATCCAATAGTAAAGTGCTGTGGTATTTGCATAGAAAACGAGGCATTCATAGAAAACGAGATAGAAAATGGGAACTCAGACTCAAGTTACAAACCCCGAGGTCGTGACGTTCCAGTCCTTCTCTAAAGGAGTCTATGACCTATGGTGAAATTTGTATGTGCACCTGTTTGTATTCAGACATATTCTTCTTCTTCTTCCATATCCTCAAAATAATTTTGTGGCGAACTTTTGAAACTCGCTCCTGCACTTCAAAACGAAATTGAAAGGGAGGAAGCTTGGGTTGTGCTCATTTGTCAAGCTGCCAGCTATCGCTTGCCAAGCCAGCCGTTCCTTAACGGTTTTGAATGGAGTGATTGCATGAATGCTTAAACCACTTGGCAATCTCTTCACAAGAAACTTGGTAAATGAACACACACCCAATGTTCTTGAGACCCGACCATAGATCGACTGTAATCTATATACCATAAAGAGGAATGACCCTTCCTGCCGCTCCCGTAGTGTGCGGGTTTACTAGTCGTTAAAAAAACACAAAATGAAAATTGATGAAACCTTGACCTTTGAGCTTTACATCTACAAAAAACCAATCAGCTTCCAGCTTTTGATTGGTGAACAAATTAATTGACCCAATATGCAGATTATTAAAATTTCAGGTCAATCGCATGAAAATTTATTATTTTATGTGACGCTGACCTTTGACCTTTTGACAAAATTATTAATTTGCCTTCTCCATATTCTCACAATAAAGCTTTGGTGAAAATTTGATGACAAAACTCAAATGGAAAAAAAGTTACAGCCCTGACACAGACACACACATAAACACATACACAGGGACAAACACACACACACACACACACATACAGGGACAAACACACACACACACACACACACACACACACACACTCACACGCACTCACACACACACACACACACACCATTCAAAGACTTATGGGAAGTTACGAGAGGCGGCAATTTGACATCTCACCATTTTCCGAGCGTCATTTTTCCTCGATACGCCACCACTCCACTGTACTTCCAATCTGTTTTTAAAATTCCCTCTAGATGATGGACCCAGATTTACATATAATATATACCATTGAAGGAGCTGTGCTCCAACGCGAGTCGAAAGAATTGACGCGACCAAAGACGGAAATTCGTCCGAGTTGCTTTATTGCACGTATCAAACTCGGGTACTCTGAAACGCCCGTTTATCGGGCAGCAATATATATATACATTTATGCCAGAGCGTTTGCCCGGGAAAAGCGAGACCGGGCATGCCCGGGTGTCAAGGGCGAGTCCTGGAAAGGCGAGTCTGGACCTGCCCGGGCGTGCTGGACGAGGCCTGGCAAGTCGAGAGCGGGCATGCCCGGGTGTCCTGGACGAGCCCTGGAAAGGCGAGAGCGGGCATGCCCGGACGCTCTGGGCGAGCCCTGGAAAGGCGAGAGTGGGCATGCCCGGGAAAAACGAGACCGGGCGTGCCCGGGAGGTTCGGGCGAGCCCGGGAACAGCGAGGTCGGGCATGCCCGGGAGAGGCGCGTCTGGGCCCGTCCGGACGAGCCCGGCATGGCGATTGCGCCCTGGCCGCGTCCTGGCAGGTGCAAGGCGATTGTGTACACCCAGCGGTAACCGCTACACACGCCCCTCAAGAATCGACTGGTCCGGATGACCCAGCCCCCCTTAAAAGGGTCAATTTAATGGGGGTCCGGATGACCCAGCCGAAGCGACCCCCGGAGGGTCGTGGGGGGGGGGGGTCCGATGTGGTGGTGGGTGTGCGAGCGGGGGGAACTGTGGACGGGGGGCGGCCTCGCCGCGGAGGAAGGGCCAACCGTGGTGGTCGGTCGACGTCCATGTGCGGCGGTTTGAGGCGGTCCACAGAAATCCGGTCCGACCGGCCACCGAAGTCGACTACGAAGGACTTGTCGCCCTGTCGCAGGACCCGGAAGGGCCCGTCGTACGGCGGCCGGAGTGCCCCCCGGTGTGCGTCATGACGCACAAAGATGTACTCCGCTGTGCGAAGCGCCGGGGGGATGTAGGACTGGGGGCCACCGTGGCGGGACGTTGGTCCGGGGGCAAATCGTCGGGCAGCCTCCTGGAGGTCCGAGCGCTGGCGTGCGGCGGACCAGGGACTGGTAGCGTCGGGCACGAACTCGCCCGGGACGCGGAGCGGCTGGCCGTAGACGAGCTCGGCGGCGGATGCCCGGAGGTCCTCCTTGGGGGCCGTGCGGAGGCCCAAAAGGACCCACGGCAGCCGGTCGGCCCAACCGTCGTCCTGAAGGCCGGCCATGAGTGCGGCCTTCATGGAGCGGTGAAACCTCTCGCACAACCCGTTGGCTTGGTGGTGGTAGGCCGTGGTGCGGTGTAGAGTGACTCCCAACGAACGGGCGACCACGCCCCAAAGTTCGGACGTGAACTGTGGGCCGCGGTCGGACGAGATGTCCGCCGGTGCGCCGAAGCGCGCGACCCAGGTGGCGATGAACGCCTGCGCCACGTCGGCGGTGGTGGTGGAGGTGAGGGGCACGGCTTCCGGCCACCTGGTGGCGGTCACAAAGGTCCACTGAAAGCGCTGGCTGCCGAAGCAGAGGGTGACGTCGCGCGGGCCGAAAGTGCGTATGGCCGAGCCATTAGCAGCGACCAAAGAGGGGCCGCAACCGGCGTTCCACCTGTCCTGCTCGGAGGCGGGTATGACGCTCAGTTGGGCGCCGGTGTCACAAAGGAAACGCCGCCCAGACGCTTTGTCCCGAATAAAAAGCAAGTTGCCCGAGTGGCCGGCGCTCATGACTGGTAATGAACGCCGGCCCGGCCGTTTCCCGACTTGCCGAAAGTGCACGGGGGTCGGCATGTCCGAGCCTTGTGTCCGAACCTGGTGTGGTAATAACACCACGCTTGGTCAGGTGGAGGCCACGGCCGTCGTGTCGGAAGCGGTCAGCGCGGCGTGGCGGCCGCCAGTGGCACCGGCAGTTCGGCCTCCAACCGCGCAGGGTGCTCGGGCGTCGTGGGCGTCGCCTCGGATGGCGGTGGGCTCCAGGTAGCCGCGCCGAAGTGCTGGCCCGCCGAGGAGATCTTGTCGGCTTCCCTGGCGAGGGCGCGGGGATCTGTGATCGACGTGCCAGCCAGGGCGAGGCGTACCGGGTGAGGCAGCTGGCGAAGGAACAGCTCGCGGAACAGAAAATCCGGAGAGTGCTCACCGAGCAACGAGAGCATGAAGTCCATGCGCTCGGACGGGAGCGTGTCACCGAGCTCGGGCAGGTCGAGCAGGCGCCGTGCGCGTGCTGCCGGTGAGAGGGCGAAAGCGTCGAGGAAGAGCGTCTTAATCGCGTCATACTTGTCAGCAGCTGGCGGGCGCCCGAGGAGGCTCAGGGCGCGGGCCGCGGTGGCGGAGCCGAGCGCTGCCATGACATGGTGGAAGCGGGTGTCGTCCGCGGTGATGCCTCGCAGGGCGAACTGGGAGTCTGCCTGGGCGAACCAAACAGCCGCGTGAGCCTCCCAGAAGGTAGGCAGCTTAAGAGCCACTGCCGTATCCATGTTCGGGGTCACCAATGAAGGAGCTGTGCGAGTCGAAAGAATTGACGCGACCAAAGACGGAAATTCGTCCGAGTTGCTTTATTGCACGTATCAAACTCGGGTACTCTGAAACGCCCGTTTATCGGGCAGCAATATATATACACATTTATGCCGGAGTGTTTGCCCGGGAAAAGCGAGACCGGGCATGCCCGGGTGTCAAGGGCGAGTCCTGGAAAGGCGAGTCTGGACCTGCCCGGGCGTGCTGGACGAGGCCTGGCAAGTCGAGAGCGGGCATGCCCGGGCGTCCTGGACGAGCCCTGGAAAGGCGAGAGCGGGCATGCCCGGACGCTCTGGGCGAGCCCTGGAAAGGCGAGAGCGGGCATGCCCGGGCGTTCTGGACGAGCCCTGGAAAGGCGAGAGCGGGCATGCCCGGGAAAGACGAGACCGGGCGTGCCCGGGAGGTTCGGGCGAGCCCGGGAACAGCGAGTTCGGGCATGCCCGGGAGAGGCGCGTCCGGGCCCGTCCGGACGAGGCTGGCATGGCGATTGCGCCCTGGCCGCGTCGTGGCAGGTGCAAGGCGATTGTGTACACCCAGCGGTAACCGCTACACCGTATCATATTCCCGTCAGGAAGCGACTCAGTTACCCGGTAATGCCGGGTACTTTTGCTAGTTATTACATAATTGAAGCATATCATCAAAATCTGGATTCGGATATGAGGAGTGGATGCTGCAGACTAAAAAAATGTCCAAATCTGGAGTGAAATCTGACAAAATTTACCATTTATAGCGAGTTTTATAACGAAGTGTATATATTCATTTATTTAAGCGAGGCTGTCATTCTCATTCTGGGGTTAGTGTTTTTTATTTAACAATAATTTTAAACTTAATTCATACTTCCATGGGAAAAGGTGTCACACCACTGTACCTGCGATCTGTTTTTAAAATTCCTCTACCATTTCAACCAGAAGCAATCGGCTTGCTATCATTTACAAAGCCAGCCGTTCCTTATCACCCATTTTGTTGGAGTGCTTGCTGGATTGCTTAAGCTGCTTCGCGAGGGCTCTTAATTAATTAGTCACAAGGCCAGGGAGGTTTAGGTGTGTTTTAACACCCTTTTTGAATACTAGGGCATGCCCGTACTATATATATATCTAAAATTATATCCCCCCCCCCCTCTATTTACATGAAATGGTTTGGTCCATTCGCAAAGCCAAAGCGAACGGCTTGCGAGTACGGTGACAATCCCCCCCCTCTATTTACATGAAATGGTTTGGTCCAAAGCGAACGGCTTGCGAGTACGGTGACAATCCCCCCCCCTCTATTTACATGAAATGGTTTGGACCAAAGCGAACGGCTTGCGAGTACGGTGACAATCCCCCCCCCTCTATTTACATGAAATGGTTTGGTCCAAAGCGAACGGCTTGCGGAGTTTGGTAAAGAAATCGCCATAGCGTGCACAAACGCGCAGGAAAGCGAAAGAATCGCAAATTAGTTTTAATTAGTTTTAAAACATAGTTTAACGCCAACATAGCGGCAACATAGTTTGCCAACGTGAAATAAATGAATACGCTCTCAAATGTGCCGTCCGAGGCAGAGTCTGTTCGGCACGTTCGGCACACGTGATAGCTCGCTGCTCTCTGATTGGTTGAATCGTTTTTTGGACATAGCTCGGTAACTACTTGTCCGATTAATATGAAACCTTGAAAAGGCACATCCTCGGGTCCCCAGCAATATACCTGGCAAGTTTCAAGTATATCGGACCCGTGGTTGTCGAGAAACAGCGGTCACAGACAAACAAACAAACACACAGACACACAGAGATTACTGGAATTATAGATAGACTAGGGCATGCCCGTACTATATATATATCTAAAATTATATCCCCCCCCTCTATTTACATGAAATGGTTTGGTCCGGTGGCAATCCCCCCCCCCCCTATTTACATGAAATGGTTTGGTCCAAAGCGAACGGCTTGCGAGTACGGTGACAATCCCCCCCCCCCCCCCCCTCTATTTACATGAAATGGTTTGGTCCAAAGCGAACGGCTTGCGGAGTTTGGTAAAGAAATCGCCATAGCTCGGTAACTACTTCTCCGATTAATATGAAACCTTGAAAAGGCACATCCTCGGGTCCCCAGCAATATACCTGGCAAGTTTAAAGTATATCGGACCCGTGGTTGTCGAGAAACAGCGGTCACAGACAAACATACAGACATACATACACACAGAGATTACTGGAATTATAGATAGATGATTAACCACCACTTGGTGAACGCTATTCAGGCTGCTTTTGCAAGCCATGGCGCTAAAGTAGACAGAACTCCATTTTTGTTTTTATTGAGGTTGCTTTTGCAAGCCATGGCGTTACAGTCGAAAGAGCTCCCTTTTTGTTTTCATGTACCCATTTTTTTATTGACTAACATTTTTGTGCGATATACAAACCCTCCCCTCCCTCTCCCTTCACTCTCTTTCCTCCCCCTAAGCTTCCCTTGTCTTCTCTTCCCCTCCATGCTCTCCTCTCCCCCTCTCCCTCCCTCCTCTCTTCATATTCCCATCAGGAAGCGACTTATTGTTACCCAGCAACGCCGGGTACTTTTGCTAGTTCCTAATAATACAACCTTTATAGACATACAGTATTCGCATTCTAATAGTACATACTTTATAGATGTGTTCACATTGTAATATTACATACTTTATAGACGTACTCACATTCAAATTGCACATACTTTATAGACATACTCACATTCTAATTGTACATATTTTATAGACATACTCACATTCTAATTGTACATATTTTATAGACATACTCACATTCTAATTGTACATATTTTATAGACATACTCACATTCTAATTGTACATATTTTATAGACATACTCACATTCTAATTGTACATATTTTAAAGACATACTCACATTCTAATTGTACATATTTTATAGACATACTCACATTCTAATTGTACATATTTTATAGACATACTCACATTCTAATTGTACATATTTTATAGACATACTCACATTCTAATTGTACATATTTTATAGACATACTCACATTCTAATTGTACATATTTTATAGACATACTCACATTCTAATTGCACATACTTTATAGACGTACTCACATTCTAATTGTACATACTTTATAGACGTACTCACATTCTAATTGTACATATTTTATAGACATACTCACATTCTCATTGTACATACATTATAGACGTACTCACATTCTAATTGTACATATTTTATAGACATACTCACATTCTAATTGCACATACTTTATAGACGTACTCACATTCTAATTGCACATACTTTATAGACGTACTCACATTCTAATTGTACATATTTTATAGACATACTCACATTCTAATTGTACATATTTTATAGACATACTCACATTCTAATTGCACATACTTTATAGACATACTCACATTCTAATTGCACATACTTTATAGACATACTCACATTCTAATTGTACATATTTTATAGACATACTCACATTCTAATTGCACATACTTTATAGACGTAATCACATTCTAATTGTCCATATTTTTATAGACGTACTCACATTCCAATTGTACATATTTTATAGATGTACTCACACTAATTGTACATACTTTATAGACGTACTCACATTCTAATTGTACATATTTTATAGATGTACCCACAATCTAATTGTACATATTTTATAGATGTACTCACATTCTAATTGTACATATTTTATAGAGGTACTCACATTTTAATTGTGCATACTTTATAGATGGACTCACATTCTAATTGTACATATTTTATAGATTTTCTCACTCTGTACTTGTACATACTTTATAAATGTGTTCAAATTGTAATAGTACATACTTTATGGACGTACTCACATTCTAATTGTACATATTTTATAGACGTACTCACACTGTAATTGTACATACTTTATAGACGTACTCACATTCTAATTGTACATATTTTATGGATTTGCTCACTCTGTACTTGTACATATTTTATAGACATACTCACATTCTAATTGCACATACTTTATAGACATACTCACATTCTAATTGTACATATTTTATAGACATACTCACATTCTAATTGCACATACTTTATAGACGTAATCACATTCTAATTGTCCATATTTTTATAGACGTACTCACATTCCAATTGTACATATTTTATAGATGTACTCACACTAATTGTACATACTTTATAGACGTACTCACATTCTAATTGTACATATTTTATAGATGTACCCACAATCTAATTGTACATATTTTATAGATGTACTCACATTCTAATTGTACATATTTTATAGAGGTACTCACATTTTAATTGTGCATACTTTATAGATGGACTCACATTCTAATTGTACATATTTTATAGATTTGCTCACTCTGTACTTGTACATACTTTATAAATGTGTTCAAATTGTAATAGTACATACTTTATGGATGTACTCACATTCTAATTGTACATATTTTATAGAGGTACTCACATTTTAATTGTGCATACTTTATAGATGGACTCACATTCTAATTGTACATATTTTATAGATTTGCTCACTCTGTACTTGTACATACTTTATAAATGTGTTCAAATTGTAATAGTACATACTTTATGGATGTACTCACATTCTAATTGTACATACTTTATAGACGTACTCACATTCTAATTGTTCATAATTTATAGACGTCATGTCGCCCCGCCTTTACAGCGTTGGTGTTAGGTAACAGACTGCGCGAACGTTTTAGGAGCAACAGACCTTGCGCAGAAGTCAGTCGCTCCCTCTCGCCAAACAACCCAAAGTCCAATGGCAGGCCGAGGCCCGACAACCGGAAGGGAAGTGTGGTGCAGCGGCTGGCCGGATGCACAGGGAATACCCGTAGTGCACCGCCCTTATTTTACAGTATACCACAGATTCTGCTGGTTAATGCAGTAACTTGCTGCCGTTGTTCCAGTAAGACCGTACATCCGCCAAAGGAGCTCATCATTCATCCCAGCAAGCTGGTACTCAATTTGCCGACCTCGGAAGGATGACAGGCTGAGTCAACCCCCCTGGCGTTAATTCAGTGATCGGCCGGGATTCGAACCCAGGATCCTAAGCCGGCACCCTAACCACTAAGCCAACACCAGGGATAAAGACGTACTCACATTTATAGACGCTCACATTATAATTGTACATACTTTATGGACGTACTCACATTATAATTGTACATACTTTATCGACGTACTCACATTCTAATTGTACATATTTTATAGACATACTCACATTCTAATTGTACATATTTTATAGACGTACTTGTCGTGAAAATCAAGCACAGACACGACTTGACCCTTGGGTAGGTTTAATATCATTTAGATCTGTGGTAACATCCTGTAAAATACATTCATGCAATAGACATTAGAATCAGAGTATTACATGGGCAATGTCCGATGTCAATAGGTAAAACAGAACAAGCGCAGCATATAGGGGCGTACATTCCATTCAAACTACAGGACTATGTCACAGTAAGTGCCACTGGAGTGTCCTTGCGCCGCGGTTGTTCCGGGTCTTATAGACGCCCCTTTTAGTGGGATAAGCGAGCACTCCCTGGGTTCACCTTCGGTATAATTTCACTACATTCTCCCCGCCGTTAGAACTATACTGCCGCTCGGCAGGTTGCAAGCAAGCGTCAGCAATAATCGAATGGGGCACGTCAATCCACGTCAGTCGGTCCACCCGTAGCGGTCGGGGCGGCGAACTACCCTGCCAGTTCGTGTTCGGAAACTACCGGGTACGGCGTCCCCAAGCCTGGAGTCCCCCGCGTCGGAATAGCCGCCGGAGGTGGGTGTCGGAGGGGGCGCCCCAGCGCCTTCTGGCAAGGGAGTGGGTGACGACGGAAGTGACGGTAGTAGTTCCATAGTGGAAGCTTCGGTAGAGTCCATAGACTCGTAGATGGGTTCGTCGATATCCCTGTCGTCGTCCCCACAAGGGGCAAGATGGCGTACGGAGACAGTAGACTCGCGGCCATCCGCCGTTAACACTCGAGCATGCTCGTGATTAGCCTGGAGGACCCGCACCTTATCAACAAGGGGGTCGTACTTGCTAGCGCGAACCGCTCGTTTGAGATAGGCGGGCCCCGGCTCAGCGAGCCAGCTGGGTAAAGATTGGATACTACCCGAGCTTCTAGGGTGGTGGAACAGTCTTTCGTGAGGAGTCTGGTTGGTGGCGGTACATAGGAGAGCCCGGATCGAGTTTAGAGCTGCAGGTAGCGACCACCCCCATTTATCGAGGCCTCGGCCGAGGGTCCGAAGGCTTAGCATGACGGCCCTCCATATAATCCCATTAAAGCGTTCGATCTGCCCATTCGCCTGGGGCCGGTACAGGGTGGTGTAGCTCGAAGCGACATTATTCTGGAGCAAGTAGCCTCTCACCTCCTGAGACAGGAACACCGCACCCCGATCGGTATGCACGTAGGCCGGATACCCAAACATAGAAAACAAATTCTGCAGGCACCGTATAACCGTGGCAGCCGACATATCCCCGCACGTATAAGCAAAGGGGAATCGCGAATACTCATCAACGATAGTGAGCAGCTAACGAGAGTTACTCGACACCGGCAGCGGCCCTTTGAAGTCCATCGCCAAACGCTCCCACGGTCTAGTAGCCCTAACCAGCGTCCCCATAGGAGGGTTGTAAAAACGCGGTTTGAGCTCCGCACAGATCGTGCAATCACGGCAGATCCGGCGGATGTCCTCAATCGAGTACGGCAGATTACCACTGCGCACAAAATGCGCGAAACGCGCCACCCCGGGATGACACATAGTGCCGTGCAAAACGCGCAATCCCTACAAAGTTACAACCCCCGCGCAAGTGGCCGGCCTCGATAAGGCGTCGGCGACCAGGTTATCCTTCCCCGGGCGGTATTTGATGGTGTAGCAGAAGTCGGCGAGTTCGATACGCCAACGGGTGATTTTCTCATTCTTAATGCGTTGAGCATGTAAGGTGTCGTACATAAATGCAACGCTTTGTTGGTCCGTGACGATTTGGAAACACCGCCCAAGCAGGTATGGCCGCCATCACCGAATTGATTCGACGATCGCGTACGCTTCCTTTTCGACAGACGAATGCCTCCGCTCGGCGGAGGTGAGAGTCCGCGAAAAGAAAGCCACAGGGCGTCCCCCTTGGGAGAGAGTCGCCGCTATCGCATGATCCGAGGCATCACTTTCCAAGACGAAAGAGGCACTCTCGTCAATCGTCGCTACAGCGGCGCCAGCGATGTCGGCTTTAAGGCCCTCGAAGGCCGCCATGGCAGCCGGGCCCATGGGGAACGTGTCGCAGGCCACGAGGGGACGGAGCTTCGCAGAGAAATTTTGCACCCACATTGAATAGTGGGCGAACAGCCCAAGAGCGCGTTTCAGCGAAGCCCGATCGCTAGGCGGAGCCATATCGAGCAAAGGTCGCAGACGCTCCTTATCCGGAGAGACAGAGCCATGGGTCACGGTGTACCCTAAAAGATCTGCCGTGCGTAGAGAGTAACGACACTTAGCCGCATTCATGGTTAGGCGATATTTCCGCGCGACCTCGAGGAAGCGCTTCAGATTAGCGTCGTGATGCCCCTGGTCATACCCACAAACTGTAGGATTGTCCAGATAGACAAAGACATCGGTCAAGTTCTCCTTCGTAACGAGGTCATCCATAGCCCTCTGAAAACAAGAGACCCCGTTAGTTACCCCAAAAGGGAGTCTAGTGAACTGGTACAACCGCTGACCCGATTCAAAGGCTGTAAAGACGCGATCAGCCCTAGAGATGGGGACCTGATGATACGCACTACGCAGATCGAGAGTGCTATAAACGGAATACAGGGCCACCTGGCGTACCAGGGCATCCATCCCCGGTAAGGGGTAGGCATCCAGCTGGGTAAATCGATTAATGGTCTGTGAGTAGTCGATTACCATGCGCCGGCGGTGGGCCTCACTTCGCACCACTAAGACTTGGGCCCGCCACGGCGACCTACTGGGTTCTATAATACCGTCCTTTAAGAGCTGGGCCGTTTCTTCCGCAATGAATTGCGCGTCTGCGCGAGAGTAGCGCCGCGATTTTACGGCTACAGGGGTACAATCAGTGGTCAGGTTGGGGAACAGCGAGAGAGGCTCCACGTCCATCTGAGCGAGGGCGCACACAGCAAGCGTGTCCGGCCCACCGAAGTCTATTTCCAAACGTCCATGTCGCTTAAAGAAATCAAGTCCTAACAGAACGTCGGCACATAAAGCAGGTAATACCATGAGATACACGTCTGGGAACGTGCGTCCCTTTATCACAAGTTTCAATCGACATGCCCCTTTTGTGCTCAGCCGAAGTCCTTGGGAGGCCATGAAGATCCGTCGTGTTGTCCCGAGAACCGGCCACCCATGTTGATGCACTAGTCGTTGATCGATAAAACTATCCGTAGACCCTGTGTCGATCAAAGCTTGCGCAAAAACGCCCGCGACCTTGAGCGGAATGATGGCCTGTGCAAGGCCGGCAGACCCGGCAGGTATTGTACCGGCCGGGCGAGAAGATCGCGCCTCGCGAGTGGATCCCACTCCGGCTGCAATCTTCCGGTCGTTCGGGCAGCCCGGGGCATCGTTGGCAGGTTGGGCCTCAGCAGGAGCATATAAATCGTAATACCCATTGTCAGAGGACGTTCCCACGCCGGCTGCAGTTTGCCGGTCGTTCGGGCAGCCCGTGGAGGATCCTCGTGACAAGCGCATAGTTGGCTCATCTGTAGTTTCATATGCCGGAGTGAGTGCGTGTAATTCGTAAGAGCCGCCGTCAGATGGCGCTCGAGTCACGTGCTGCGTTTGCCGCACATCAAGAGGAGTTTCCAAAGCAGGAGCATGTCGCTTGTTTGAAGGAGGCGTTCGAACGCCAGTCAAGGTCGGTCGCTCCGCGGCCGGTCGCGTTTGCGCCATTTGTTTCGGCGGCCCGGTGTATCTCACCAAGGTCGTGCGTGCAGCCAGGGGCCCGCGAGAAGGAGGTCCGCTCATCAAAGTCGAGTGAGGCACCCCGTCCGGTGCTCGATCCGTTGGCTCAGCGATAAGCCCATTCAAGGTCGCGCGGGTGCGCGTGCCCCGTGCGGCCTTCCTGCAGACCTTTGCAAAATGGCCCTTGGTGGAGCACAGATGGCATATGGCCTCCCGAGCCGGGCATTCAGATCTAGGGTGCTGCCGATTCCCACAAAAATAACACTTCGCGTACCGGTCAGGCCGTGGCCGGGCAGCGGCAGCAGCAGTTAGGCCGGAAGCGGAGTCCGCTTCAGGAGCACCCAGAGACTCGGCCGTGGTGGTCGTGTCCTCCCCCATATCCTCGGCGGTAACCCTCTCCGGTCGCGCGAGTTGAGAAGTCCCCGCCATGACTCGTGGGTGGTCATAAGCGGTGGATTGTTCACGGGCATCTGTAAAGACGCGTGCCAGCCGTAGTGCCTCCGTAAATGTCATCTCCGCGGTCTCCAAGAGTCGGAGCCTCAAGACTCCAGAATTAATTCCAGAGACGAAAGAATCTCGGAGAAGGTCATCCTGGACTTGCTCATGGGTCCGTACCTCTTGGACGCAGTCCGCCAATAGGTAACGCAGCTCCTGCGCGTAGCGATCGATCGATTCCGATGGTTGTTGTCGCCGCTGGGAGAGTTGATGCCGGCCGTGCATGGTGCTCCGTTTCTTTATGTATAGTCGCTTTAGCTCAGCCAGAGCCGTAGCGTACGTCTCAAATCGAGCAATGCTCCGGTAAACGCTGTGATGGACCTTCGACTGTAACACGTACAGCTTCACCGCGGCGGTGGGCTCTGTTTCATGAGCGGCGAAGTAATTCTCCAGCGTTTTGAGCCAGTGGGTGAACTCCGATCCCGACCCCTCGGCTTGAGCGTCGGCATCAAGAATCGGTACCATAATCATCTTGTGTTCAGTCATTTCGTCGATCTAAATGATATTAAATGTCGTGAAAATCAAGCACAGACACGACTTGACCCTTGGGTAGGTTTAATATCATTTAGATCTGTGGTATCATCCTGTAAAATACATTCATGCAATAGACATTAGAATCAGAGTATTACATGGGCAATGTCCAATGTCAATAGGTAAAACAGAACAAGCGCAGCATATAGGGGCGTACATACCATTTAAACTACAGGACTATGTCACAGGAAGTGCCGCTGGAGTGTCCTTGTGCCGCGGTTGTCCCGGGTCTTATAGACGCCCCTTTTAGTGGGATAAGCGAGCACTCCCTGGGTTCACCTTCGGTATAATTTCACTACAGTACTCACATGCTAATTATATGGCGTCAGGAAGGGCATCCGGCCATAAAAACATTGCCTCAAACAGGGAACCATGATTGTCATGGGGCCCGCAAGGCTAACCCCGGCTCTGGCGGGGAAAATGGCCATAAAACGATCATTCATTCACCCACATTCTAATTGCACATAATTTATAGACGTACTCACATTCTAATTACACATACTTTATAGACGTACTCACATTCTAATTGTACATATTTTATAGACATACTCACATTCTAATTGTACATATTTTATAGACGTACTCACATGCTAATTATACATATTTTATAGAGATACTCACATGCTAATTGTACATATTTTATAGACATACTCACATTCTAATTGTACATATTTTATAGACATACTCACATGCTAATTATACATATTTTATAGAGATACTCACATGCTAATTGTACATATTTTATAGACATACTCACATGCTAATTGTACATATTTTATAGACATACTCACATGCTAATTGTACATATTTTATTGACGTACTCACATGCTAATTGTACATATTTTATAGACATACTCACATGCTAATTGTACATATTTTATTGACGTACTCACATGCTAATTATACATATTTTATCGACGTACTCACATGATAATTGTACATATTTTATAGACGTATTCACATTCTAATTGTACATATTTTATAGACATACTCACATTGTAATTGTACTTATTTTATGGACGTACTCACATGCTAATTGTACATATTTTATAGACATACTCACATGCTAATTGTACATATTTTATAGACATACTCACATGCTAATTGTACATATTTTATTGACGTACTCACATGCTAATTGTACATATTTTATAGACATACTCACATGCTAATTGTACATATTTTATTGACGTACTCACATGCTAATTATACATATTTTATCGACGTACTCACATGATAATTGTACATATTTTATAGACGTACTCACATTCTAATTGTACATATTTTATAGACTTGCACACATTCTAATAGTACGTACTTTATCGAGATTGAAAAACGATGACGTGTAATACTGGCTACCACCAGGTGGCATTAGTAGCCTACTTTATCACATGTGGCCAGAAAGATAGACAGACAGATAAACCAGCAAATTAATCCAAATGCAATACCCTCTTCACGAGGGTAAATAGACGATGTCTGTTTTGTATACATCACATGTGAGGCAATAAAAGTGGATTCGTCACAGCAACTGCCTGGTGAGGTGGGCCTCGGGCCACATTGGCAGAGCTGCATTCTCAATATGTACAGCAGAGGGGAAAGGGATGATGGCGAGGAGTGGGAAGACAGAAATTTGTGACCCTAGTGTGTACATGGCATGTAGACGGGCCTGAATTAAGTAACCACCAATACCACAAATGTATACAAACTGGAAACTTAGTCAAGTCGAGCTTTTGATGTGAATGGTTTTCACAGTTGTCAATCATCTCACTTTGAGCTGAATGAAAGAACAAATGAAAAATTTCGATTCGACTTTAAATTCGAAGACAAGGCAATTCAGTAAGTTTATCGAAGATGTATGAAGGACACCTCCAAAGGGTCCATTGAAGAACAGCTTGCGGCCACATGCTGCACATTTCATCCACTTTTTTTTGCGATTACTGACTCTTGCAAGGAACAAAACAGCTTTGGTCAAGCTCTGATGGGTAAAGCGGAAACAACTTTTTTCCCATGTACGAAACACTTGAAACAGACTCTCAGTGAACCATATCCTGGCCACGCGGTTGTCTCTTAGAAGCAAAACATCATACATACTGGATGGTAGAATGTGCGTGTGTGATGCACTCCGACTCTCCCAACATCTGTTGCATTTATTCGAATTAACTTCCCTTCGTTGCTGCATGCTCTACTGGAACGCAATCATTGGGGCTACCACAACACCCACAAGTCTGCACCAACGTATGGTCCACAGCCAGGTTTGTCTTGTGCTTTTTACGGGCCACAAAGAAACGATTTGATCGATTACTTTGGCAACCTGAATCGATGGCGTAATGGTCAAAGCATCCGCCCTGAGTCTGGGAGATCGGAGGTTGTGGTTGAGGCCTACCGAAGACTTAAAAAAATTGGACGTACGGTTTCCTTGCTCCATGGTCAGCATGTAACGGGTAGAGGAAAGACAAACCCCATAGGTTGGCATCAATGGCAAGTACATTTATCCTTAATAGTGAGAAGTTAGGATAAGTGATGTCCTGGGAAGTTAGGATATAAGTGATGTCATAAAGATGGCCACTACCCAGGATGTCCTGGGAAGTTAGGATATAAGTGACGTCATAAAGATGGCCACTACCCAAGATGTCCTGGGAAGTAAGGTTGATTGCCACAAGCTCAACTGGTTTTGGTGTATCACATATCATGTGTATACCAAAATAACACTTGAGAGATTCACATATCATGAGTAAAAATGAAATGCTCCATAGTACAGTCACGTGTTGATATAATATGCTGTGATTGGTTGTCATGCAAGCAATGAGGAAGTGCTGCACATGCCCAAGGACTATAGAAGTATAGAGGAAGAAGACCACTCCTTTGGCATCTTCAGATATATTGTTGCTGAAGCAGTTTCTTGACTATTGGACACAATGCTGGACGGGTCACCACTCTGACGCAGGATACTCAAATGGCTCATTTTTCCCAGTAAGCTGGTACTCATTTTGCCAGCTTCGGAAGGATGAGCAGGCCGAGTCAACCCACCTGGTGTTAATTACAACAGCATGACAGGGGCTTGAACTCAGGTACCCTGGGATCTCAGGCAAGCCACCTTAACTGCTAAGCCAACTCCAGGCTGTAAAAATATAGGAAGTTATGTACTTGGAGTGTGGTGAATGTGTGGTGAATACTATGGCTCCTGGGAAGGAAATATCACATGACAAGTGTATAGAAATCAAAGCCTAGGCTAGTGAAGGCAACTCAATGCAGCACATTGCATCCTAGGCTGTTTCAGCAGATGTATGTAAGACTGATGAGGACACGTGATACTGGTCAAAGAAGCAACTCCAAACTCTCATAAAGTGATGTTAAGAACCTCAGGATTCATTCTGTACATTAGAGATGACAATCCATGGAGACCTTGTGAAGCTGAAAGTAGGCCTATGGGTGTTAGCATTTAAACATCAGTGCAAATTGGTGTCAATCGGTGTCTGGCGGCTGGAAAACTTTTAGAGGAAAACCAACCCAACAGAAAGGCGGAAATGGGAAACAGAAATGAAACTGTGAGATGATCGAACTTGGAAGAAGGTCGGACGGATGAGTTCAAGTTTGCACTGTTTGTCAATAATCAACAGTTTGTTTAAAAGCAGACCAGAGAATGATATAACAGTCTGTGTACAGTTACAGTGAAGCATGGGGGAAGAGGGTGACGGTGGGATAGGTCTCCATAAATGCCGAGTCTCAGGGCCTCTGATAAATTCCGAGTCTCTTAGAACATCCTTATTTTGAATGGAGAATCACTCGAGCAGTGAGTGTAGCAACATGATTCCAGAGAAGTGACTTCGCCAAGTTCCCTCCTCTGGTGTTCTCTAAATTTTACGTCACTGCTTGAACATTATGCCTCAATCTCTCGTTCCTTGCTCTGCCACCTCTGTCACATGCCTGTCTCCTCTCCATGCACACTCCTCACCCCTCAAAGGCCAATGACACGGCCTCAAAACACAAACTTGTCGAGGCATTCTCTTGCCTGCCAATGCTTATTGACAATACCGCGATATTTTTACGACAACTAACAACAAGAAAGAGCAATCAGAGATTGCAGATCCTCGCCAGGATGTGTTTTCAGTAGTTTTTAAGGCTTTTGTATTAAAACAAATATGGCGGCCGAACCACGTGACCGATGACGTCATCATTTTTTTTCTCCAACAATTTATCCCGAGATTGTGCTCAAGAAATGTCATCTTGATCGGATGAAGTTTTGTACTTGTCGAATTATGACGTCATAATGGAGGCATCTATGACATTATCATTAACAGATGTTATTCCACATTGAGAGTTCTTTACAATGAGCCATATCTCAATTTTTTCTATTCAGTGCTTTCGGAGATATAGAGGTGCAAAGCTTTTTGGTTTTTCCACGATGGCGACTGAACCACGTGACCTATGACATCATAATTATCATTAAAAATTATACAGGTGGAGTTGCAGCTATGGTGAAAATTTCCTGTCAATCGGACCAACGGTTGCAGAGAAAATCATATTTAATCTGTGCTGACAAACAAACAAACAAACAAGAAGACGTCATGCAGAGCACGATACTTGCAAAATCTGCCCCCCACCCCCAAGAAAAAAAATTCCATTGATACAGCAAATTGTCCGTTTCATCAAGATTAAAATTGACAATCTTGATCAAAGTTCGAGTCAATAGGAAGAAAAGTGACGATTTTTCAGATGAAAAATGATGATTTTGGAAGGTTGACCTTGAGTTGACCTTTGACGATTTGACCTCAAAAACAGCTGGTTTTCCTACTTAGTGACTCAATGTGCAAATGCTGTTCAATTTTCAAGTCAATCTGATGAAAATTGAGGATTTTAATAACTTGGCCTATGTTGACCTTTTGGCCTATGTTGTCCTCAAAAATAATTGGTAGTTGAATTCATTGACCACATATGTAAATCCTCTTAGAATTTCAAGTCAATCAAATGAAAATTGGTGATTTTAGAAATTTGGCCTATGTTGACCTTTTGGCCGATGTTCACCTAAAATATAATTTGTGGTTGAATTCAGTGACCAGATATGCAAATCATCTTCAAATTTCAAGTCAATTGGATGAAAATTGAGGATTTTAGAAATTTGGCCTATGTTGACCTTTTGTCCTATGTTGACTTCAAAAATAGTTGGTGGTTGAATTCAGTGACCATATATGCAAATCCATCAAGTCAATCAGATGAAAAATGAGCATTTTAGAAATTTGCCAAAGTTGGTGACCTTTGGCCTATATTGACCTTTTGACCCCAAAAACAACAGGCTTCTTGCTTATCACCAACTCTAACATTTGGTATCACCAACTCGGTTGAAAATTGTGACCTGTAGGCAACAGACAGGTACACAGAATAACGCACAAGACCAACCAATATAGTTGAAAAAATTTCGATTTTCGCATGTAATAAGAGGCGGAAGAGTCACATATTAGCATTGTGACTCGTTGCCTAGCGACCAGTTTGATTGTAAGCTCCATTGTCTTAGGTTACGTGACCCGCTGTGAGCAAAGCAAGACTTTTATTTATGGATATTTTTGTTTATGTTCATTTTCAGACGGTTTTGTGATTTATTTTCTGTCCTACGGATCTTTCTCTTATTTTCTTTATTTGCCGAGTCCGATTTGCCTCCAGGAACAACAATTACAGTTAACCATTTTGAGATTGCCACTCTTGTTTAAATGTGGAAAGTTATGTTAAAAAGACGATTTGACTTGCATATTTTGCCCGAGCAACGGCAGGTTAAAAGTGTCTCAGTTAGCAAGAGTTACAAACACGAAAAGCGCGTGTGAAATGACTCATGAGCATTTATACGTCATTTCAAAAGTCCGGTATTATTTAATATTGTACAGCAACAATTAAGGTCACATCTTACTATAATTCACCAAATGTCTGTGTGTCTGTCTGTTCCGAGGTACCGCAAAGACTGCTGAACCGATCGCAACGAAATTTTGGGTGGGTAATCCTGGGACCCCCTGGAGTAAAATAGGTTATATTGCTTTTCCAATTTTTTTTCCAATTTTTCCAATGAGGAATTTTTTTCCAATTTTCCCAAACACGATGGAATCATATTTACCGGTATGAACACTGAACAGTGATGTGGCTTTTATTTAAAATCTACAAATACTGTTTAGATTTGACGATTTGCATGTGATATGATTTAACGGATGTTTATATAAATCGTTTGAAATAAAAAAAAGCCTTCCATTTCTGATATTTTGCCTTTTCATTTGGGCCTTCCAATTGAAGCCCCGCCCATAGGGCGGGTACCGTTGCTAGTATAAGTAATGGGATCACTCCAAAAAAAAATCTAATCAAAAGAGGGGAGGCAAAAATCCAAAACACACCCGAGAATAAATCTTTGTAAAACTGGTTTGTTAATGAATTTTAAAAGAACAACAAAGTAACAAAAATAAAAATCAATGTGTCGGGAAAAGGGAGGAAGGAGTGCAGGGTGAATATGCGGAGAGATGGATGTGGGTAAACAGGAAGAGGAAGAGTCCGACAAAAGGGGTTGTTTTTGTAACGGAAAAATGACAACCTGTATACAATTTATCCAAGCATAAGCGGAATCATGTGTGGTACATTCACGTAAATATGGCATTTAAACAGCAGGTTGGCAGGTGGCAGATGAGACCATGTGTTGAGCAATTGAATATTCATCTGGACTTTTTCTGTATTTCACTTTCCCAAGGCACATGAGCTGGGGTGGAGTACCGCAGGTCATATTCTAAATACCGTTGTCAGGCTTACTCGGTTACTTTGGACTCGTTGCATATGGACCATGATCCAGGTGTGCCTGGTCGCACACCTGCCGCAGCGCTGCATAACGTCCGAAGCTGGAGCCACACGTATTACAGGGAACATGGGCCAACGTGCAGGCACGGAGAGGGAAATCAATCGAAAGCACCTGCCTGTAACTATTTAGCTCTGGCAGTGAGCTGATTGCAACAACTAGATGTTCAACGCGATGCGAGCCCTGGGAGTTCGATCAGGAAAACGTAGCCCGACTTCCAGCTGCGGAACATGAGCTCGAGCCATGTGAACCGTGTACGCGACTTTACGCGGTAATTTAGCTCGGAGCTCCTACGTACCCGGACATTAAAGCCATTGCTGCTGCGTCGAGCACCTGCACCTGATGGTTCATTTGGGGAGATTGGGGGTGAAGAATCGGACGAGAGTCTTTTCTGCCCTGTGTGCTCGCAGCATTTTCACAGAGGAAGACACCAGTTGGTGTGGGTGTAAATGGGGGTCATTGTAGCATGGAGGGGGTAGGGAGGTTGGACAATTATTATTGGGAAAAGTGGGGTGTAAATGGGGGTGATTGCAGCATGGAGGGGGTAGGGAGGTTGGACAATTATTATTGGGAAAAGTGGGGGTGTAAATGGGGGTGATTGTAGCATGGAGGGGGGAGGGAGGTTGGACAAGTATTATTGGGAAAAGTGGGGGGGGGGGGGGGGTAAATGGGGGTGATTGTAGCATGGAGGGGGTAGGGAGGTTGGACAATTATTATTGGGAAAAGTGGGGGGGGGGGGGGGAGTGTAAATGAGGGTGAATGTAGCATGGAGGGGGGAGGGAGGTTGGACAAGTATTATTGGGAAAAGTGGGGGGTGGTGTAAATGGGGGTGATTGTAGCATGGAGGGGGGAGGGAGGTTGGACAAGTATTATTGGGAAAAGTGGGGGGTGGTGTAAATGGGGGTGATTGTAGCATGGAAGGGGTAGGGAGGTTGGACAAGTATTATTGGGAAAAGTGGGGGGGGGGGGTGTAAATGGGGGTGATTGTAGCATGGAGGGGGTAGGGAGGTTGGACAATTATTATTGGGAAAAGTGGGGGTGTAAATGGGGGTGACTGTAGCATGGAGGTGGGAGGGAGGTTGGACAAGTATTATTGGGAAAGTGGGGGGGGGGGGGTGTAAATGGGGGTGATTGTAGCATGGAGGGGGTAGGGAGGATGGACAAGTATTATTGGGAAAAGTGGGGGGGGGGTGTAAATGGGGGTGAGTGCAGCAGGGAGGGGGTAGGGAGGTTGGACAAGTATTATTGGGAAAAGGAAAGGAGAGGGGAGGGGTGGGGGAATATGGTGCAAGGCCCTGGGAAAATTAGGATTGGGGGGCTTCTGATTGCTTTTCCATACTGTGCTTGAGTGTTTCTATAAACAGAAGATGCTACTTGGAAACAAGTCAGAGGCGGGACGAGATGGTCGGGAGGAGTGGACCATTGTTGTCAGTATACCGCGAGTCCCGCAGAGTGCACCGCTGACCTGTGCGCTCCTTGGCCTCGCACGTTCCCAAAAGGAGCATCTGCGTTGTATTTCCACGGGAATGCTGAGCGGGGGAGGTGGGAGGGATGGAGGAGGGGTTGGAGAAAAACCGCCAGAAATGCACTTGTCCGCTGGAAATGTCACTACGGCTTTGAATTATACTCACACGGCGCAGAGATGTTTTGTTTTCCCGTTGGAACAGTTTTCACAAAGTCATCTTGAACGGAAAAGCTGTTTTCAACAGCATTAAAAAAAAAATAACCTTTTTATTGTATTATATTATTACAAGTAATTACACGCGTGATATACGGAACTAGATAAAATTTAAGCTTTTCACCTAAAATTATTTGACTTTAATTAAAGTGTACATTTATACCATCCCTCTTTATCAACATGATAATGATTTATTTATTCAAGACATGTATCTCCAACATCAAAATAATACACGATTAGCTAAATAATGTCATGCATAACAAAAAGGTACATACAGGCAAATATATATTTTTTAAAAATTTTAAATAAATTTTTTTTTTGAATATAATAATAATAAAAACATAGAAAATGTAGTAATAAAAAATAAATATATATATATACAGGGTTTATACAAATCACGTGAAATTGTTCATCCCTTCCACCCAACAGGGTTTATGAATAATTAGATATGTTGCTTCAAGCCAATTAGCACATTACTCTGCTTAAGTATCATGTGTGTAGAGTCTAGCAGGGCAGAATTTGAGCTGTTGAGCCTGGGTTCCCATGTCGACCGAGCTGTAAACTGTCACCCTAGATTTTCAATGGAAAAGTGAGGCATCAATGTGACTGCGACGTCCATCAGATGAATGTTAAGCCGGAGGAACTGTAACAACCAACAGCGGCAGTTAGTGGACGTCGGAGATCCCACAGGGCTTGAGCGAAGAGGAGGCGACGTATATCCTGGAACCAAAACTAATTACAAATTGGACCAGGCCCAAAAACGTCCCCTGGCTGAACCCACCTAAAGGTGGTAATAAATAGGGACATACCTCCTCCAGGTTGAACAGTTTACGTTTTGTATTCCACCGATAGGCCGAATCTGGATCCGGACCTGAACCAAAACCGAACCAGCTTCTTCTTGTCACCTACCCAACTCATCCATCAAGTTTTAACTCATCCACAACCTTTTGAGATACCATGCTATACGTAGTATATAGTTATTGGCACTATCACTCAATGGTGAAGAATCACTTAAAAAAAAAAAAATTGCAATTTCTCGTATCTGGATTCGGATCTTCACCAAAATTGAAACAATTCTTCCTCGTCAAACCCCCAACGAATCCAACAAGTTTCGTCCGAGTCAGTCGAAAACTTTTTGAGATATGCTGTTCAGAGACAAACACACAGACAGACAAACAAACAGACAAGAAAGGATGTCAGGCCTGACCTCACAGGTATGACGAAAAATGAAGAAAATCAACAATTGATTGATTAATTGTGGAATTAAAATATATAAATAATAATCGTAAAATAATTAATTTCTTCATAAATTGGCTAATAGCATACCTAAATGACCACTGTTTCATCGGAATCTGTAACTTTTTGATAATTAAGTAATTAACGGAATATTAAAAAATTAATAAATAAATCAAAAATACCCTTTACAGCAAAATAATTTGGTCACTGTTGTGTCCAAATATCAGCTTCCTACCTCAAAAGGTGAGATATTGCTTAGATGAGAGATAAAATAATAAATACTTAATAAATCTGAAATAATTAAGTAATTCATCAATTCATTGATTAATCAACAAGCCCTATCGTCTAACAGCATAGCCGGGCTTGTTTGATACTTTAGTTGAAGAGGATCGTATGACCTGGGTGGAGATACCAGTTAGCAAATAATGCTAGTATTAAATTATTTTTGAAGTACTCTAAGTTTCTGAGCTGTCTGTCACCATGGAGAATACATTGAGTGAATGGTTTATTCGATATGTTTCGAGTCAACAATGAACCAACCATACATCGCTTCAAACCAGTAACTTTGCAGTCACGACAAAGGGATTGTCTTGTTACGATTATATTTACTATATTATTATTAACGTTGTTATTACTATTATTGCGAAAACAACACTACTGTTTTAAGAAATCTGGGCTAATTTTTCCGAAGCGGCCTGAAGGTGAGGCATGAAGGCAGGAAGCCTAAAGCCTATATGTACTGTGTCGTTGGAAGACACGTAACGTCTAACGCTATGCTTTCAATATTTGATGATCATTTTAACAATCGGTTTGTTTGTGTTTTACACTGAATGAAAAATGTAAAGGTAGAGCATGGCGATGCCTTGATGACATCACAGATGAAATCACATCACATCATTCCTATCATGTGACCAGATCCTCAGATATGATTGGTGTACATTCGTGAGGGAGATACAGTCACGTGAAAAAGTAAGTACACCCCATGTAAAGTTTTGAATCTTTCAACATATTTCAACATACAGCTATTTGATCTTCATTTCAACAATATTGAGAGATAAAGGTGATAAAATAGAACAAATCTCATGAAACATTTACATTTTGTAGTCCATTGTATAATTTAAATAAACATAAATGCAAATTTCACATGTGGAAAAAGTAAGTACACCCCTACATTTATCACCACTTCAAATACCTAAAATTAGAATCAGGTGCACCAGCTCAGGTGCAAATGATTAGAACATCGTTAGAGAGGATCTTGGAGGAACCTGTCTTATTTAAACCTCAGACATTTAGTTTGGTTTGCTCTTTGTTGTTGAAGTGTGCGGCGTCACTATGCCTAGATAAAAAGAGCTCTCTGAGGCCTTCAGAAAGAAGGTTATAAATGCCTACGAGTCTGGGAAGGGATTTAAAAAGATCACCAAACAATTTGAAATCAATCATTCGACTGTCTGGAAGATCATCTACAAGTGGATAAGATTCCAAACAACTGCCAACTTGTTCAGGCCAGGCCGCCCCAGCAAGTTCAGCCCAAGAGCAGACCGCAAGATGCTGAAAGAAGTCTCTAAGAACCCCAGAATGTCATCACGGGACTTACAGGTAGCTCTTGCCACTGTTGATGTCAAAGTGCACGAGTCTACCATTAGAAAGAGGCTGCACAAATTTGATCTACATGGGAGGTGTGCCAGGAGGAAACGTTTGCTGTCCAGAAAGAACATCAGGGCAAGACTAAAGTTTGCCAATGAACACCTCAGCAAAGACCAGCACTTCTGGAACAATGTGCTCTGGACAGATGAGTCAAAGGTAGAGCTATTTGGCCACAGTACCAGAAGAATGTTTGGCGAAAACCAAAGACAGCATTTGACCACAAGAACCTGATACCAACTGTAAAGCATGGTGGTGGAAATATTATGGTTTGGGGCAGCTTTGCTACATCAGGGCCTGGGCAGCTCACCATCATAGAATCCACGATGAATTTTTCATTCTTCCAGAGGGTGCTTGAGGATAATGTGAGGCCATCTGTCGGAAAGTTGAAGCTCAACCGAAGGTGGACCTTGCAACATGACAATGGCCCTAAACATACCAGTAAATCCACCAAGGAATGGCTGAAAAGAAAGAAATGGAGGGTTCTGGAATGGCCAATTCAAAGCCCGGATCTGAATCCAATCGAGATGTTGTGGGGGGATTTGAAACGAGCTGTGCATTCAAGAAACCCCTCAAACATCGCACAGCTGAAAGAATTCTGCATGGAGGAGTGGGCAAAAATTTCTCCCAGTCGATGTCAGAGACTGGTAGACAGTTATAAGAAACGCCTACTTGAGGTTGTTTCTGCCAAAGGGGGCAATACCACCTATTAGAGCCAAGGGTGTACGTACTTTTTCCACATGCGAAATTTGCATTTATGTTTATTTAAATTATACAATGGACTACAAAATGTAAATGTTTCATGATATTTGTTATATTATATCACCTTTATCTATCAATATTGTTGAAATGAAGATCAAATAGCTGTATGTTGAAATATGTTGAAAAAGTCAAAACTTTACATGGGCTGTACTTACTTTTTCACGTGAATGTACATATATGCATATAGACAGCCACACAATGTTCTAGACGGCTTTGCCCTATGGGCTTCACCGCACAAAAAAAAAATACCATTTTAGCCAATGCACTTGTTCACTATTATGCCCAAACTTCAGTTTGCTACCTCAAAGGATGGCTAAGTTATTGCCTGTCAAACAAACGAGAACCTGACCTTTGACATATAGTCAAAAAAACATTGACAGCCTCACTTTTGTCCTTCAGAACCCCCTGGTAAAGTTTGATGAAGATAGCTGAAAGCATTCGCAAGTTATCGTGCTCACAGACAAACAAACAAACAAAAGAGGGCCCGGCGATGACGCGCGCTGAAAGTGAGTACAGGTATTCCTCTATTTGCGTCCTGAATGTGTTCCTGGAAAGAAGGGTGTAAATCGAAAAGGCGTAAAACGAATGTGGTTTTCCCCATCTATATTATAATATCTATCTATAATTCCAGTAATCTCTGTCTGTACGTTTGTACGTTTGTACGTTTGTCTGTGACCGCTGTTTCTCGACAACCACGGGTCCGATATACTTTTAACTTGCCAGGTATATTGCTGGGGACCCGAGGATGTGCCTTTTCAAGGTTTCATATTAATCGGACAATTACTTACCGAGCTATGTCCAAAAAACGATTCAACCAATCAGAGAGCAGCGAACGATCGCGTGTGCCGAACGTGGCGGGCACACTCTGCCTCGGATGGCACATTTGAGAGCGTATTCATTTATTTCACGTTTGCAAACTATGTTGGCGTTAAACTATGTTTTACAACTAATAAAAACGAATTTGCGATTCATTCGCTTTCCTGCGCGTTTGTGCACGCGATGGCGATTTCTTTACCAAACTCCGGAAGCCGTTCGCTTTGGACCAAACCATTGCATGTAAATAGAGGGGGGGGATATAATTTTAGATATAGATATAGTACGGGCATGCCCTAGTTAATATAAATGTGAACATTAAAGGTGCTAAATGGCGTTTAAAGGCATTAAACAGAATATCGCAGGCATAAATCGAAAAGTGTTCCCTAATTCTTCCATAGTTCGAATCCCGGTCCATCGCTTAATTAATGTCAAGGGGTTGACTCAGCCTGTCATCCTTCCGAGGTCGGCAAATTGAGTATCAACCAGCTCACTGGAAATTGGGGCACTGCATCAGCGGCACAAATGCGCTTTCAGAAAAATCATGCAACCAGCAGACACAGGCTGCATATGAAACAACAACAGCAATTCTTCCATTGCGTTAAACCAAAAATGCATAAAATGAATGGGTGCAAATAGAGGAATTCCAGTACTGTACTCAGTTGTTACTCCGTTTGATACTTGTGAAAATGGCCTGTGTGCCTACTCAGTTTTTACTCCATTTGTTACTTGCGAAAATCGAAGATTTTTCAAGTATATTGGTTGGTCTTGTGAGTTATTACTTGGCAATTTTTTTTTTTGACTACATATGTTGATCACTCCGGTTTGTGTGTGTGTGTTTGTCTGTCCACTCACTTATACTTGCCTCCAGGTCACAATTTTCAACCAATCTTCACGAAACTTCACCCAATGGTAGAGTTGGTCATAAGCAAGAAGCCTATTGTTTTTGGGTCAAAACGTCAATATAGGCCAAAGGTCAACCACTTTTTTTCAAATTTCTAAAATCCTCAATTTTCATTCGATTGACTTGATGGATTTGCATATATGGTCACTGAATTCAACCACCAACTATTTTTGAAGTCAACATAGGCCAAAAGGTCAACATAGGCCAAATTTCTAAAATCCTCAATATGCATCCAATTAACTTGAAATTTGAAGAGGGTTTGCATATCTGGACACTGAATTCACCCACTAAGTATTTTTGAGGTCAACATTGGCCAAAAGGTCAACATAGGCCAAATTTCTAAAATCCTCAATTTTCATCCGATTAACTTGAAATTTGAAGAGGATTTGCATATCTGGTCATTAAATCAACCACCATGTATTTTTGAGGTCAACATAGGCCAAAAGGTCAACATAGGCCAAATTTCTAAAATCCTCAATTTTCATCTGATTGACTTGATATTTTAAGAGGATTTGCATACCAGGTTACTGAGTTCAACCACCAATTATTTTTAAGGTCATCATAGGCCAACAACTTATTTTAGGAATTTCACAAGTATCGTTTTGCACGACATATTTCTCGTTTTCTTGTTTGTTTGTTTGTCCGGGCGATACCTCAGCCATCCTTTGACCTAGGAAGCTGAAATGTGGGCACAATAGTGGGAACGTGGTTTGGCAAAAACGGATTTTTTTTTTGATTAATCAGTTAATTGATTATTTATTTAATTATTATCGATTTATTAATCACTTATTTATTTCCTATCTCATCTGGGCAATATATCAGGCATCTTTTGAGCTAGGAAGCTGATATTTGGACACAACAGTGATCAAATGATTTAGCTATAAAGGATATTTTTGATTTATTGATGAATCAATTAATCGAGCAATTAATTATTTATTGATCAATCAATTAATTATTTAATGTTTTTGATTAATTAATTATTTAATTAATTTTCAAAATGTTACAGCTTCGGATGAAACACTGGTGGTTGTGGTATGTATACTATTAGCCAAATGATTAGAAAATTAATTATTTTATGATTATTATTCATTTTAATTACGCAAAATTAAATATTATCGTTTATTTATTTGGCATGGGGGCGGTGTACTTTGAATGTATCTGTACTTGTTTCAAATTTGTCCAGGGTGCGGGCAATAGCCCAGCTATTCCGAAGGAGCTGTGGAATTTTCAGCATCCATCAACTAATTCTGGCAGACGGAACGCTCGTTTAATGTCCTTACTAGGGACAGCACACACGTTGATGAATCAACCTACTAGTGAAACACCGGAAGACGGTTTAAAGGTGGGTCGGGAATCAAACCCAGGCTAGACAGCTTACAGACACGTGAGTAGCTCGCACCGATAACATTTTGAAAATGTCACAGCATTATGGAGATGACATGATGTTCCTTGCACTTGTTGAAGTAGCAAATCTAATATACCTTGCAATAAATTATTGCAACAAAGTTACAAAAGAATGAGTTTAGGTTTCTTACTTTCTGAAAAACACAGTGTATAAACTACACTGAAAAATTCCAGTTAACCTTCAAAACGACCACGTGGTAGTCGCTTGTCATGACAATGCATTTACAATAGTGAATGATATAATGCACAGTGACATAAGGTAATTAAAGCCTGTCACGTGATCAGGACAATAGCATTTCATTCTCTTTTTCATAATGGTCTGATAACCTCGGTACGTCAACTGTAATAACATTATATAATCAGTATTATGACGGACAAATGAAACGATGGCAGGAAATTGATAAATGCTGCTTCGCTGACCGGTTCGCCGGGACTCGTGTGGGTTCCTGGCCGAGCAAAAACAAGTCTCTCTTTTCTGGCTCCTTCACTGTAACAATAAACACTCGAGCGCGGATCAGGGTCAGGGTCAGAATCCCCGCATTGAAACATCAGAAGCTCTTTTTCACAACGGACGTATAAACACGAGAGGTCAAAAGGTCAAGTGACGGGACTTGCAGAGTGGTCCTTCCAAGAGCCGCAAAATAAGTAATGCTAATAAAATGGACTTGATACACCATGATAATCCCGCAATGGTGAGAGGGCTGTCAATTCCCGGATAAACACCATAGATTACCATTCATGTACTGAATACATAAAATGTACAAACATCCTTGTGAGATGTTCATCATCGCAGGTAGAGGATGCAGTTTGAAACTATCGTCATGTGGTATTACAGGGGCAATGAAACTTATTTACAAATACTTACAAAACTCCCATAAAAAAGGAAGTTTTATCCTGGTATTAAAAAATATAAAATTCTGCATCATTAGTAACTCCAGCTCAAATCGATAACATTGATGACATGAACAACAAACCTTGATGTCTTCTACCCCCGTTAATTCACCCCAGATCCACTTTTTTTTGAAATACCAACTTCTTTCCTGGAAGTTCTAGCAGTGTCCATGTGTTTTATACCTCCCCCCCACCCAAGTCCTCTCCCTCCCACAGATCTCCCGATGTCCCTGCTCTCTACTGTTGTACTTGTGTGCTTCCCTCTCTCTCTCTCTCCATCTTGTCTCCCGCTCCCTTTATTGTATGTTTTATGTGTCCGTTTGTTGCTGGTTTTTTTGTGATTGATGTTATCTCTTATACGAGCATCGATCTAATATACAAAAAAACAAAAAAAACAAAAAAAAAAAACACAAGGATAAAGCTAAACGTCTATCAACTCGTAATTTATACAATTTATATATAAACATTCCACATAACATACCCATGGCCGTGTTGGACAGAGCGATAGATGAAGCATTTACCAGAGGTAGCAAAATGTAGATTATAGTCGATCAAAGAAGAGCATACTGCTCCATAAAGAACATTTCATTTACATGTTGTATATAAACTTTTAAAAATTATTACATTTCTCTTAAGCAACGGCTACGTTACATTTGGCAACAACACACTCCAGGAGATACGCATGTGTTTGGATCCGGCATCTTTCTTTGCAATTTTGTTCCTGCACAAGTCTAATTGGGTCCAGAACACGAGCAGGAATAAACAAGCATCTACGGTAAGGTACAAAAACATCCCGACATTCATTCCTGATTTTCTGGTAATAAATGATGGATTTGAGCAGGTTCATGATGACGTATATATGCCAAAGAGGAAGAATTTGAAAAAGGAAAACCAAACACACATGTCGGCCTCTTTTAGAATTACCAATCAACATCAATAATAATAAGTTTCACACTAAATTATTTGATAAACTTGATGCTTTTCCATTCCATATTGAGCAACATTCCTAAAATTATTTGACAGCGACATTCCTCAAAGCTATTTTATGGTGGAATTGAAGGTGAAATAATCACAAGAGTGAGAACAACTACACAGCACGGAACTTATCAATAGATCAAAACAACTCGTCAGATGTTTACAAACACAGGGAGCTAAAGTTAGCACATGATAACTATACATATTTAAGGTTACAAAACAATATACCAAATGGAATGTATTAAATATAAACTGTAAAAACAATATGAAACATTCAAATAAATACATTTAAACTGGAGTGTTCATAGAACATGATACCTTGTGCAGTGTTCAAGTAAATACTTCAAATTTGATAAAATTATGATTTAAAAGTTCATTAAAAATCAAGAAGTTTCGTACTATATTGAAGCAGTCTTATACATCACCCTCATATACACCACCTTTAGAGGCCATTTTTCCCCGCAAAGCGGGGGTTGGCCTTTTTCGGGAACCATGGTTGTTGTTGTTTTTTGGTCCCCTTTTTGAAGCAATGTTTTACGGCCGGATGCCCTTCCTGACGCCAACCCTTTTTGCCGCCTTTAACGACAAACAGGGAATTACCAGTGAACTGGTACTCAATTAGCCGACCTCGGAAGGATGACAGGCTGAGTCAACCCCCCTGGCGTTAATTCAGCGATTGACCGGGATTCGAACCCAGGATCCAAGGATCCTAAGCCGGCACCCTAGCCGCTAGCCCAACACCAGGGCCCAACACCCTAGCCGGTAGCCCAACACCAGGGCCCAACACCCTAGCCGCTAGCCCATCATATACACCAACTTATTTAACATGCTCAAGTACTGATAAACTGGAGGTTTTTGGAAGTATTTAGACGGCAATTTGTATTCTACAGTGTTTAAGTATATAATTGGATTTAAGTTTTAAAAAAGTTGTAAAAGTTGTATAAATTAATTCATTCTGGAATTTACTGCCGTATTGTGCAGTGTCTATTACACCACCCGATCCAACACGTTACATTAGTTATTCGCTCCTGTTGTATGTGTCCTTTATGACGTCCTTAAATATAGTAAGTTTCCTGTTTGGAATGATTTCCAATTTTATTTGGCTGCCAGATAGGCAGACAGAGGAAAAGCATTATCTAGATTCTCTCTGCGCATGCGCGATCGGGGCAAATTCTAGACAAAGCACTGTTAAACGGCAGATTTGTCTTCTGATTCATGTTGGAAATATAACATTCAATTTCAATAACTTGTTCCTCAACCATAAACTGATAAGACAGATGGATAGATGGATAGACGGACATTTAACTCGACCATTTGCTTAGCCCCGCTTTTTGCTTCGGGTATGTGGGGTAAACATTTGCAGTGGTTGCTTAAAGCAGTAGGTCATCACGTGGGAAATCCGTTGCAATGATAGTTTCTGTATCTCAATGACATCTCAATTCAGTCGTAAGAAAATGGACATGCTGGATAATGCATATGCAATCTGTTAGATAAGAAGCCTGGTGTTGGCTTAGCGGTTAGGGTGCTGGCTTGGGATCCTAGGATCCTGGGTTCGTAATCCCGGTCGATCGCTGAATTAACGCCAAGGGGGTTGACTCAGCCTGTCATCCTTCTGAGGTCAGCAAATTGGGTACTGGTTCACTGGTAATTCCCTGTTTGTCGTTAAAGGCGGCAAAAAGGGTTGGCGTCAGGAAGGGCATCCGGCCGTAAAACATTGCTTCAAAAAGGGGTCCAAAAAACAACAACAACCACGGTCCCCGAAAAAGGCCAACCCCCGCTTGCGGGGAAAAATGGCCTCTAAAAGGTGGTTTATCAATATCAAAAAAATGTATAGGGTATTATAGAACTTGTTTCATGTACAACATCCCTTTAATGTTAATATAATGCTGAGGATGATGTTGATGTTGATGATGATGATGAGCTTTTATCGACCACAATTATTCACACCTCGTGGAGTTGACAGGGGATTTTTTTGGCCCAGGTCTATGACAAACCGGCTGGCTCTATCTGATATTCGACCAGATAGATGAGAGCAGCAATTTGCAATTTGGCCAGTGCAGCAATGATCGCTTGCCTACTCTTTGCGAAAGATACCACGGGACGTTTAACAGTTTTGGGAAGATGTGGATTGAGAAGTTGTATAACCTGAGACCAGGTCTCCTCTTGCCTATGACAAATTAGCAGAGTAGATCTAGTTACTTTCTTGGTTGGATGCACCTTGCTTCTTTTTACCAACCACCCAGATCATATAACACACACACACACACACACACACACACACACACACACACACACACACACACACACACACACACACACACACACACACACACACACACACACACACACACACACACACACACACACGTTTTTCGGGTGACACACATTATGATATGCATGCCTGCCTCCATCCAGATATGTAGGCTGGCAGCCCTGCACTGTGTGCTTATTGGGCACGGGGGGTTGTGGTTGTAGATTTGTAGATTGGCAACTAGGAATCACGTGACAGATGGCAGTGCTGTTGGAAAGTTGTACACATGCATAGCAACAAACAGAAACAGTTATCCATTTTCTATGGCAGAAAGCATGAGTGGAATTGAAATGTACAGACAGATGAGTGTACAATATGGGGATTCATGCCCGGACTGAAGAAACGTGTAGAGGTAGACAGTAAAGTTGTTTTTAGATTTGTGGTATGGTGCAAGGAGCGAGTACGTGTGAGAGCACAGCGCCCCCTGCTGGAAGGAGTCTCCAATTAGTGTCGGTGAGACGGTGAGGTTCGAGATTTTGGAAATGAGAATTGTGAAGCTGCTCGTCATTGGGCATCGTGAAATTCGTGGTAAGTGGTTGAACTTTGTGTGGGACGTGTGGTTCGTGGGTTGGGAGTGTTGCTCCAGAAGGATCAGGAGAGTAATTTTGAAAGGCCCGGGGCTCGGGGTCACCTGAGTGACTGATAGATTTCTCCAAAGATTTAATGAGGGAAAATTAGACTGGGGGTGTTCATAGAACATGATATGCCATGTTGTGTTCAAGTTTACACTTCATTTTTTAAATTATGATGTAACTTGTTGACTGCAGACTACAAGTATATGCGTAGTGCTAGGTGTACCAGGTCTGCCACTACGAGTATTCTCCTAGAAAGGATCACCCTATTGTATTGCAATCAGAATATACTGTCATGCCAGGTAATGCAACATGTGATCTGCTGGCAGTTCGGTGAACATAAATCTATGTAATAATGATGGTCATCATTATCTGTCTCCACGAGAAGTTTTGCCTCTTCATCTGCATTCATACGTGCCATTTTGAAGGATAATGGCAAGTAGCAAAAAAAGAAAAACATGTTATACTCGGAACACGGCCTACCATGAGCAATGACATAATACTAACATCGATTCAGTGTCCTACCAGATAACCTGTACCTGGCATATGGAATTGAAAATCTTGTCCCACTTCCTGCTACGCGTTCTCATAATGTGGGGTTTCCCCAGCAATGGATAAGAAATGAACTTGGATTTGCTCATGGAACGGTAAAATTTGAAAATAATGTGCAGTATATGCACATGCATACTTGGCTTGCAAATGGGAGCAGTGTATACCATAAGAGATGGCAGTCTACATGTTCAGGATTGTTTTTAAAAATCCGGAAGTTTAGCACAATTGAAGCAGTCTTATACAGGGTGTTTCATAAAAAGTGGACTGTTTGAGCAGCCAGATATTCTGTGGTTTCTAATGATATACCCTTCTCTCTTGCAGGTTATGGTGGTGGTGGTGGGGGTGGGGGATCGAGGATATGCCATTACTAACAAGAAAGACCAATCAGAGATTGCAAACCCTCACCTGGATGTGTTTTCAGTGTTTTTTAAGGATTTTGTGTTAAAACAAATATGGCGGCCGAACTACGTGACCGATGACGTCATCGTTATTTATTTATTTTTCTCCACCAATTTATCCCTAAATTATGCTCAATAAATTTCATCTTGATCGGATGAAGTTTTGTACTTGTCGAATTATGATGTCATAATGGAGGCACCTATGACCTCATTAACAGATGTTATTCCACATGGAGAGTTCTTTACAATGAGCCATGTCTCAATTTTTTATATGCAGCACTTTCGGAGATATAGAGGTGCAAATTTTTTAGTTACCCCAAAGATGGCGGCCGAACCACGTGACCGATGACCTCATCATTATTTTTTTTCTCCACCAATTTATGTCTGCATGACGCTCAATAAATTTCATCTTGATCGGATGAAGTTTTGTACTTGTCGAAATATGACGTCATAATGGACGCACCTATGACACCATCATTAACATATTGTTTTTCCCCATGGAGAGTTATTTACAATGAGCCATGTCTCAATTTTTTCTATTCAGTGCTTTCGGAGATATAGAGGTGCAAAGCTTTTTGGTTTTTCCACGATGGCGACTGAACCACGTGACCTATGACATCATAATTATCATTAAAAATTATACAGGTGGAGTTGCAGCTATGGTGAAAATTTCCTGTCAATCGGACCAACGGTTGCAGAGAAAATCATATTTAATCTGTGCTGACAAACAAACAAACAAACAAGAAGACGTCATGCAGAGCACGATACTTGCAAAATCTGCCCCCCACCCCCAAGAAAAAAAATTCCATTGATACAGCAAATTGTCCGTTTCATCAAGATTAAAATTGACAATCTTGATCAAAGTTCGAGTCAATAGGAAGAAAAGTGACGATTTTTCAGATGAAAAATGATGATTTTGGAAGGTTGACCTTGCGTTGACCTTTGACGATTTGACCTCAAAAACAGCTGGTTTTCCTACTTAGTGACTAAATGTGCAAATGCTGTTCAATTTTCAAGTCAATCTGATGGAAATTGAGGATTTTAATAACTTGGCCTATGTTGACCTTTTGGCCGATGTTGTCCTCAAAAATAGTTGGTAGTTGAATTCATTGACCACATATGTAAATCCTCTTAGAATTTCAAGTCAATCAAATGAAAATTGGTGATTTTAGAAATTTGGCCTATGTTGACCTTTTGGCCGATGTTCACCTAAAATATAATTTGTGGTTGAATTCAGTGACCAGATATGCAAATCATCTTCAAATTTCAAGTCAATTGGATGAAAATTGAGGATTTTAGAAATTTGGCCTATGTTGACCTTTTGGCCTATATTGACCTCAAATACACTTGGTGGTTGAATTCAGTGACCAGATATGCAAGTCCTCTTCAAATTTCAAGTCAATCGGATGAAAATTGAGGATTCTAGAAATTTGGCAAAGTTGGTGACCTTTGGCCTATGTTGACCTTTTGACCCCAAAAACAATAGGCTTCTCAATTGGGACGACCTATACAACTTGGTGAAGGACGACCTATCATGGGACGACCTATCATGACGATCGGTTTAGAATTGTGACCTGTAGGCTGGTGACAAACAAACAGACAAACAAGACGTCATGCGAAGCACGATACTTGCAAAATCCGCCCCCCCCCCCCCCCCGAAAAAAGTTTCCATTGATGCAGCAAATTGTCCATTTCTTGAAGTTTAAAATCTACAATCTTCATCAAAGCTCGGGTCAACAGGATGAAAAGTGATGATTTTAGAAGTTTGACCTTGAGTTGACCTTTGACCTTTTGACCTCAAAAATAGTTGGTTTCCCAATTCAGTGAGGCAATACACAAATGCTGTTCTATTTTCAAGTCAATCAGATGAAAATTAATGATTTTGGAAGTTTGACCTACAGTTGACCTTTGACCTTTTGACCTCAAAAATAGTATAGTTCCCAATTTAGTGACTCGATATGCAGATGCTGTTCAATTTAAGTCAATCAGTTGAAAATTGACGGCTTTTCAGATGAAAATTGATGATTTTCAAAATTTGACCTCGAGTTGACCTTTGACCTTTTGACCTCAAAATACTTCATTTCCCAATTTAGTGACAATATACAAATGATATTCAATTTTCAAGTCAATCGGTTTTAAAATGTCGATTTTAGAAATTTGACCTCCAGATGACCTTTGACCTCAAAATCAATAGGCTTCTCAATTGGGACGACCTATACAGCTTGGTGAAGTTTCGTGACGATCGGTTTTGAATTTTGACCTGTAGGCCGGTGACAAACAGACAGACAAACAAACAGACAGAGAGACAGAACCACAAACGCAACTGACCAATATACTTGAAAAATCTTCGATTTTGCAAGTAAGAAACTGACTCAAATGCAATACCCTCTCCTCTGGCGAGGATAACAGGTAGTCAGTAGGACCCTACGTCAACTATGGTGTTCACAGTGGAACAAAAAGCGAAAATCGTGACTTTGTGGTTTGAGACAAAATCCTACGTGCAGGTGCGCCGACGATACTGTCAGTATTACAATGTTCACACCTGTAATGGACCTTCCAATGGGAGCATTCAGCGGTTTGTGGAATACTCCCTTTGTGGAATACTCCCGGCACATGGAGGCATGAAAAATCAAATAAAGGCAACGGTGGTCATGCATCAAGTGCTAACAAGGACCAAGGGAACATTGATCTTGTGAGAGATTCTGCTATCGAAAGTCCTAAGAAATCACACCGTCGGCATTCCTGGGAACTGGTGAACTCAAGCTGTACACCTCCATCATATTGGTAAGGCATAAACTATCTCTGAATGGCATGGCAAGATGAGTAACAATTTGTGGTTGGTTCAGTGACCGAAGAGAAAGGTCCCCAAATTGGATCAACTCCTGGTGGTTCAGTGATGAAACACACTTCCATTTGAATGGGCCTATCAACAATCACAACAACATCTTATGGGGTGCTGAGCCTCCTGACGAGGTGTCTGGGAATTCCCCCAAGGGCCCCAAGTCCACTTGCTTCTGTGCACTCAATGCCAGATGAGGTATGCTGGTGTTGGACGTGGTAATTGGATTGAGAGCAGTATCGGATTGAGGCGAGCGGTACCACAAAGTCTTAGGCTGATTCCACGCTGATCTCACTCATCTACGGTTTCCAAACCCACTCAGAGTTGCAAGGTTCATGCAGGACGGTGCTCCACCGCACACTGCCGGTGAAACGATCAACTTGCTCCACCAGCTGTTTGGCAATCGTGTGATCAGCCTGGACTCTGGCATGAGTGGGGGCCCAACAGCTCAGATTTGAATCCATTGGAGTTTTATCCCCCGCTGGGCTTAGTCCGAAATGGGGGCTTATGGGGGCTATTGGGTCTCGTCCGTACGTTTGTTCACAACCATATATCGGAGATGTATGGACCGATTTTATTCATACTTGGCCCAAAGACAACAAATTTGATTTGGCCCAAAGACAAAGATGGTATACATATGCACATCATTTTGTTTCACGATGCGATTAAAGATGGCCGACTGGCAGCCATTTTAGTTGTAAAAAAACACACGATGTTGAACATGTTTTTACCATTTCCCAGACATGCATTTACCAATGTTGTTCAAACTTGGCAAAAAGATAAAGAATGATGGTTTACATATGCATGTCATTTTCTTTCGAGATCAGATCCAAGATGGCCGACTGGCGTCCATTTTGTTACTTAAACATGACCCCGACCATTTCTTGACATGGCTGGACCGATTTTGTTCAAAGTTGACAAGAGACAATACATTAATATACATATGCAGAGGATTTTGTTTTTTAATCCAACCAAAGATGGCCGACTGACGGCTTTTAACTGTGCACAGTAAAATTACCAAAACCACGGGGGTGATGACGTCTTTTTCTTCTTGTTACTTTTGGGGTGCTGCTAAAGGTCAATTTCACACCAACAAACCTCAAACCCTGACTGTCCTGGAGCAGGAGATGAAGGAACACCAGCAGGCTACCACTCCAGCCACTTGCAGACGAGTTGTGGAGAATTTCGGTGTCACGAACAAAGCCTGTTTGAACTGAGGTGGAGCACACATTGGAAATGTCAATTACAAGCAGAGTGATTTGAAAATGGCCTGGTGTATGCTTTCCGTCAATGTATCACTGAACTTGCTACCTTTTGTAATTTTCTACAATAAAACGTTCAAATATAGTGCACTTTTTTTGAAACACACAGTACATCACCTTATACACTAATAATACGACTATGAGTCAAAGTCTAGGACATGGAGGGCTTATTGACCACCATAGACGTAAATATCTCTATGGCAGGCAGCTTCTTCTTAACCCCCGATACTGTACTATCTCACATGCCACTTCCTCTACTGCTATATATCAAAATATTGCATGTTTCCTGGAAGTAAAATGAAGGCGATTTCTGTTGTATAGTGTTACCGACACGACTTAAGATGTTGCTTGACCGAGCGGAATGGCCGCCGTGTTCGTACAGTTTACCCGATTCTCCCCCAACTCACCCGATTCCACTCGAACGTTGGCCCAAATCGCGCTATGCTAAATCAATGATGGAAAAGACACAACGACTGGGATAAAGGAAACGACGCAAGCGGTACAGTTCTCAAGACCTCCGGAGGAGGATATAATTGGTGGTGGAGAAAAGGGGTAGATTACAAGGTAATGAGGTAAAGCACAGAAGAGATAGGCACTTAGACACAATCTTATCTATCCCAGACAGACCACAGACAAACGGAACAAGACTGACTTACACAGGGATTGATGGCAGGGAAGGACAGGTCGGTTGATAGCACAAGGTGCACCTTGGCTCAGGGACAGGATAAAGCGCGGTCCAAAAGATGCAGGGAGGTGTCACAGCGCTCGGAGGTGGCGTCCTTCTTGCTTCAAGCTCAGCGCGCATCTGACGTCACCTCCCTCTTCCTGCGCATGCTCAGCGGGGAGTGACACGCCCTCGGCTCGTTGGCTCCGCCCCAGATGGGATCGGTCCGCCGCTTCTATTGGGTGCGGGGGTTACCGGGCTCCGCCCTTGACGAGGAGCTGACAGCGAGCCCATACCTGGTAACCCCGTCGAGCACATGCTCGATGGCGGCTCGTTGGACAGGCATGGTGCACTCCCAACACCCCCTACCAACCAAGCCGGAGTGAGGACGCACACTCCCCGCGCCGCCGCCGTTGTTGTTGTTGTTGTTGTTGAGCCGTGAGGAAGAGCTGCGGGGAGGTATTGGGAGGTCCTAAACTTCCTAACGGTGCCATACAATCACATTCTGGTGCAACGAAGAGTCAGAATTAATGGAAACGAGTCCTTAACTGACATAGACTAAGAATAACTAGCAAGATGTCCTATAGTTGTCTACGTGAGATGCGGTGGACCTGGATGCGACATTTAATGGGGGAAATAGGGGAAGGTCGGGTCTACAGAGTGTTGTTTACAGAAAATGGGACTAGGGAATGGGGGATTGGGGATAGTTGGGAAGGATGAGGAAATAGGGGAATATTTACAAGCGGATATGGATGGATCCAAATCCCATATCCGCAACATTGCACCCTTCTCTACCTCGGGGCGTCCCTACCCGATAAATTTTTACCTACGTTAGTGTGGCACTCAGATGTAGTTCCCTCTACTATTAACTCTACCCTGAGTGCGACAGTTTTACAGATGTTCACAAATGAGTAAATATGTCCCCCTGCGACGTTGCACCCTTCTCCTCACAGAAACACACCCACAGGATAACCGAATCGCGGAAAGCATTCTCAAACTAAACATACAGCCGGTAGGGAGCATTATTTATACAACACTGATATTTACACTACGATCCAGGACCTGTTCTTTGAGGAACACATGCAGATGTTATGCATAGAGAGAGCACGCATGCCAGTGTCGCGGAAGTGGAGGGTGAGACTCAAGACGCCAATGGTCGGAAACAGGTTTTACAAAAGGTCACAACTTTATTAAACTGTATTCACTTCATTCCATTTACCAAATAATACCGCATTATTCAATGGCTGAGATTAACTCTTTTCCATGGTCCTTTTCGTTCGGCTGATGTTCCTCCGCCATGGTCCCGTTCGTCAGAGCTCCTCGCAGCAAGTACTCTCGACTCCAGCCGCAGCTCCCGCTTATATGGACCAACTCGACTTAATCCTCTGTCCGCTGAACTCGTAATCTCCTCTCCGCCGACGTCACCGGTCGCCTTCCTGGCGCCAGCTAGCCCCCCCCCCCCTGCTGTGAGTTCCATTTATCAAACAATAGGGGGGTGCTCCAGCCTGGGGCTGTGACCAGGTGTTTCAAGAGACCATCATGTTCGTGCACATTCCTAACTCATTTACAAACCCGTCCCCCACAGAGTTTGCATGTAAAATGCATCTGCTTTGTTACTAGGTCAACCAATAAGTTACCAGTGCCAATTAATAAGTTACACTGAATTACACTTCCACAATTCCCTCATCTTTTTGTTTTTGTTTATATTAACCATTAATCTAAACATCAATATAAGTAAACAATCAATCACTACAAGTAAACATCATTACAAGTATAAGTAAATAATCATAACTTTGGTAATCAAATTCCCTTGGGCATACACCGTCATCCTGCAAGAATCACAAAACATTTCGTTGGTCATTGACTCCTTCCATATTGTTCAATCTATTGCATTTGCATCACAAATATATTTTCAAAACAACACTTCACCATCACCAAGATACAACAATTTCACTTCATTTTCAAGTTTTGTAAAGCATCTGCACCATCTGGCAAAAACGTTTGCCTCCACACAAATGTTAACTTTGTTTGAAAGGAAGGGCTGATCACTTGTGTTTGAATCCAGGTATGAAACATTTTCTCCTAATGTCTTCATAGCTCCTGCACTACTTCGTGTAGGATTTCGCTGTTGTGGTAACACTGCGGAGTCATAGACTGACCCTTCTCTCCATGTAGCATTCTTGCCACTTTTTTTGCTGTGAACCATAATGATTCCTTGAACAAGGCCTTCACCCAGTTGTAGTCGACTTGCCTCTTCCCTCATTGTGAGTGGGCAGCAAGTATTGGTGTGACGTTGATTGGCCAGCAAGATGTGGAACAGGGATGCCGGATGCATCCACACTGATGTTGGGACCATGGTGTTCAGGTCATTCATGGTCCTTACCAGGAGCAACCAGCAGAATCGTGCACAGCTGTTGTGACAAGGGCACAGCCGTTTTTTGCAGCTCCATGCTGGTTCCCCGGATGTTGGTGAAGTAATAACATATGTCCCCGCATTTCACAGAGGTTGCAGGTAAAATGTCGTTGTCCTGCAACTTCTGATGTGGTGAATGTTCGAAGTCTTCGAACAAGAGTAAGTGATCGCCTTTCTTTCATATGTTGCAGTGTGATCCAGGCAAATGGTCACATAAATTTCCTTGGTGAAGGTAAGCATTCATCTCCAAGTTACATGGGAGAATGTCTTCATCATTCTTTGAGAAAGAGGGTGTATGCCACGATTAACTTCATTTTTAGCCACAAATTTTCTTTCTTTCTTCTTCCCAATTCCGTTAGCAATCCCTCCAAAATGTGATCTCGTCTTATCCTTATGCTCAGTCATATCTGAATCTGCTTTCCGCACACACTGAATCAGATAGGGTACATCTTACCATGAAATCAGCATAATCATGTATATCTTCCGACAGTTTCACATTCAACAATTTGTTGTTTTTCCTTCACACAAAAAGTTATATTCATTTATATGCGTCACACAAATAATATTCAATCAGGTATGTATTTTATTACTAAACTAAGAATAGCATTGTATATGATTACAATCACAAACGGGAATACCTAATTCCCAACAACAATTTTCCCAAACCAACAAATTAAGCATAATGTATTATTACCATAATTCCTCTCCACTTTTTCTTTTCCCTCTTTTTTTTTTTTCTAACAGTGTGTCACTCGTGGTGATATGAGTTCATTGATATTGTAATTGACACAACTCATAACATTGTCGTTATGCCATTATCTTAATTCTACTGTTTATGTCGCCATAAAAGTCTTCCTTTTCTGGTTCCACATTTCTTTCCTCATTTGTCACTTCATGTGTTATCATCGTGTTGTTGGTTACCTTATTCAAACACACCGTCACTAAGGCTTTCAAGCAAGCCACCACTAAAACAATTGCCAATATAACTACTAAACCAACAAACAAGTCTGCTACTCCTTGTATATATTCATATCTATGACATAGTTATATGTCGATGACATTTAACATTATATACCAAACTAACAAGCTTCCTAAAAGGTAAATAAAGAAAATCCCTTAATATGTAACATAATCAGATTATTTGTCTTACCCTGATCCCCCTATCTCCCGGGGTTGAACTCAATCCCCTGATCATGAGTGTAGTTGTGATACATTTTTTCACTCATGCTGTATTAATATCAGCAGGTAATTGTATGTCATGTAGGCAAATAAATGTCACTATTCCAAGTAGGAATATCACATGTTGAAAATGTAATGTTTATCAATGCAAGGGGTGTTAAAATGTAATTCAAATGACTGTAAATCATGACTATCATTTTTCTACCACTGAATGTTCTGCTGGGCTGCTAGGTGCAGCCTCATTTTCTGTGGGATCGTCCACCTTAGCCCCATGTGCTTGCTTGCAATGAGAGGCATGAATCCAACTTTCTATTTTGGGTCCATATTTGTTTCTATTCTTATCAATCTCCTATGGTTTATCAATTCGTTCCAAGATACCGCAACCAAAGGTTTTAACCAAAGCTCTACCAAACTATTTCCAATTTGAACAAAAATGCCAGTGAAACAATGATTCGAAGGATTAACTTCAAGGGGTCAATAAATTTATTCTATAGCCAGATCTAATTTTCCCATCCAATAGTTTGCCTTGCCACATGTCATATTATAACACCTTAATAAACCTTCGAAAAAATGTTTCCCATCTCAACAAATTTCCTTTTTTACAAATAGCCATGTGTAACTTACGTATTTAACTACAATTTCCTCTCAATTTGTTTGGCCTAACTGGCCGCAAAAGTGGCTGCCAGCATGCAGTACCGTTTTTATCTACCAAGGAAGTGTTCCACACAAGACCTCTACCAAAATGTTGTTTGTAAAAACAAATCTGGGATTTCTGATTACATGGATGCACACTCTCAGGACATTTTCAGGCTGCTGTTAACAATCCACTACGATGACTTAATTCCTTTACCCACAATCAAATAATTAGTACAAATTGAGGATATTATCCCTATCACATTCTTTTATAGATTCATTATGTTGGATCTAATTTTTTCCAATAATTTTCCACTGCTGTAAGGCGGAACAATAGCTCTCATAAGTCTTAGTAATATCGTACTTAATTTGCCCAGCAGAGAATAATTTATTTACTATCCTTTCTCATCTGTTAACCAGTGACTTTGTTTAAACTCCAGAACTGAAAACCCACAATAGTTCAAACCAGCAAAATTTTCTTTACTCTTTTCCCATATCATCTATGCCTAAAACACATCCATACATACAGCACAATTTATATGCTGATAAAATTCAAGTTTATATATATAAAATCCATGAGCAGAGTATTCTGGGAAGTCAGTGTAAGACCTCTCCCAAATTTGGATGATTTTGTACTTCCTCATTTCCTTTTATGAAGCTCATATCCATAAATAGATGTTATTCTCATATACATTCTATCAAAAAATGGAATCCCAAAATTACTCACAATTTTACTATTAATTAATGGCTGCTCATAACCCAGCACATCAAATTTTTTTTATATTCCATTTCCCTTGACAAAAGAGATAATGTTCATAATCAAATTATATTTCTATTTTATTTTACGGATTCTCTGGATATTCAATCCCATCCACATATCCCAATCCCATCCACATATAACTATCCATTTCCAGACAGGCACACTGTCGGTGTCAACAATCTTGTAAGATTGATACACAAAAACACACACACACATGCATTATGCATATTTGTTTGCGTTGGAACCATTATTTACAGATCAGATGGGTGTCAATTTTATTTCAATTTCATAAAATTTGTCAATCAAATTCAAAATGCTTATAGACAAATAAACCAAAAGTCCATTCTTAGAAAACCCTTATGATGTCAAATTGAAATTACCCTTTCTGCCTTCACAATAATCTATCCAAATTTTGACTACACACCCATTTGCATGTCAGTCGACCATTGACCTATCAATCGTGCGGAACAATAGTCCGAAATTCCCACCTGATCATCATGTGACTCTTGTTACTTGGTTTGCCAACAATTGCAACGCAATTGTTCCAAACTTTGTAAATTTAAAATTGCTGTGCCCAAAATAGAAGATCCAATTTTGGCATTTGATCAATTAATTATTAATTTGTTAACAAGCAAAAAGAAAAATGAATCATTCTTGCTCTGAAAACTTTTCAGACACAAGAATCATTGACAGTTGTTCATGTTTGTCCAGTAATCGAATCTGTTGAGGCCAATCATCATTTGGGATTTGCAGCAATGAAGGCCTAATCATTGTCTGAGGTACCGGTAAGCACTGGTACCCTTGATCTTGGTTTGCCCCATGACCTTGTCTTCCTGTTGACATACGGACATCTTCTTCTCCAATGTCCCATCTTTCCACACTCGAAACACCGGTTTCTGTCGTTGTCTGATCTGTGCGCCTGTGCACTTGTATTGCTGGGCTGCATCTCTACATCCCTGAGTTGCCACTGCAATCTCTCATTATCTCCTGAAACACGAAAAAATTCTCTGTACCGTCCTTTTTGGGGAGACAACTGGAAATCAGATGGGACAACTGTGACTTTCATTCCTAATTTCGAGGGCAGTTGTGCATTTGTCTCCTCCACTGTATCCTGTATCCTTTTTATTTTAAGTTCTAGTCCCGTTATCCGTTCTTGCTGTTCCCGTTGTCTGGATTCACCATCCCAAAGATGGAATGCAAGCCAGTCTACCGTTAGATTCTGTCTCTTCCTGGCTTTCAATCTTTGTTCCAATCTTTCCAATCGACTTCGCTCAAATGTACCATCTCTTGGAAACTCCTCATCATGTCCTTCTGTCTCTTCCTGGCTTTCAATCTTTGTTCCAATCTTTCCAATCGACTTCGCTCAAATGTACCATCTCTTGGAAACTCCTCATCATGTCCCTTTGTCCACAAATACCAATTCTCGACCTGCCTTATAGCTTCGGCACCATAACGGTCGTACATATGATGTGTACAAGTACCTTTTTGTGGAATCTCTGGTTGTCCTTGTGTGTTCTTGCAGGCTCCATTTCCCATTCTGCCTTTTATCAAAGTAGCGTTGGATGTGTTGTAGCTTGTTCCAGGTTCCTCTAAAGCTTCACTCGTACCTCCAGGAAGGATCTCTCCACCTGTTCGCACGGTGATTTCCAGAGAATCTCCCTCAGCTGTGGCTTTTGCACAATCCAATCTCACAGATCAGTATTTGCAGATGAGCCGGAGGGTCAGTATGAAGTGGGTGAATCCTCAGGTGTCCGCTCTGTTTGACGGGGAAATCACACAATGGTAACCGCACATATATATCTGTATATAAACTCACCACCTTGCTCAATTTTCCCAGGTTGTCTCCACATTGATAATATCTCGCAAAGATATCAAAGCTTCTTTCTTGAGACCGCATTTTCATCAATCAAACAATCAATATATTCAATTCAATTTATTCAGTTCAATTTATGCAATTAAATTCAATCAATTAGATTCAATCAATTAACAATTCAATCAATTATTCAATTTCAATTAATTCATCAATATTCATCAATAAATCAAATTAATCATTTTGAATGACTCCTTGCATAAGCCCTTTCCCCAATGATGTCAGGACAGGTCCATCCATTGACTGAGATCGAATTTCATCGGTCGTCACCTCGGATTCGTACCTCATGTCAATTGATGAATCGCCGTCCTGTCCTAGGGTCATATCTGACATATTTTCCCATTTTGCCTGGTCTCCACAAATTTTTCTTTGCAACCACTAAAGGCAACTCATCCTTCATTCGTGAGACAGCCAAAATGGATGCCAGATATTAAAGTTCTTTGGGAAAAATATCTCATCATTTTCCTTTTAATAGTATCCAAAATCTCTTGGCAATATAAATTTCGTAAAACTCCTGAAATGGGACTGTCAAATTCCTTCAATCATGCTAAATTTTGAAACTCCATCGCTTGTAATACCCAATTTATCCCATAGGGCTTGAAAGTTCTTTCCCAAGTTCATGCAATCATTCTGCATTTGAACCCTATGATATCATTCATAATAATCATCATGATTTTATAGTCATGGTCCTATCATAATCATCTATTTAAACGAACATTTCCTTTATCACCACAGCTATGTGGTATAATCAACAATAGAATAAAACTGTACATAGCAACAGGCTACCTCATGGCCACTCAGTATACCTATTGACAATAAGTCATAACAATATCGGATAATCATTGAACAATTCAAAAATCGCTTCCCTTGCTCCAGCCGCAGCATCCGTGATATTTGTTTGCTCATTCACTATTCCCGATTCGTCATCAAGGATCTCCATCATCACACAGCGTACTTAATTCCGCATTCTAATGAGAATTCAACAGGATTTTACGACTCAAAGGAAAAAGAACGAGCAGACCTTTTGCAGGATGATCGTTACAAAAATCGTTACATATATTAAAGTATTTATGATGTCGACAAATCATATCTTAATTCTTACAAGATTTTGGTTCTTTGAATAAATCACAGCACCGGGAGAACCAGCTCCAAAAATGGATCTTTGTGTTTATTCAGCACCCTAGTAATTGGTTCTTTGTGTACTAATTACACAGCACCCAGGCCCCGCTCATATGGATCTTTGTGCAGCGCTACACAGCACCTGAGCAAAAGGGGTTTCATCTACATTTTCCCTATCTGGTGTACCATCCGTGATATTTGTCTGCTCATTCACTATTCCTGATTCGTCATCAAGGATCTCCATCATCACACAGCGTACTCAATTCCGCTTTTTAATGAGAGTTCAACAGGAATTTACGACTCAAAGGATAAGAACGAGCAGACCTTTTGCAGGACGATAACTGGAATTAGTCGTGAAAATATATCCAAATACCCAAAAATACACACCCACACAAATAAACAACATTTATTCCGTTTAACAGAACAAACATTTCCTCTATCATGACATGCATGTCTTCAAAATTATATGCCCAAGAGAAAAAGTAAAATTAATTAAAACTGCGGGCAGTGATAATCCGGGGACCATACCGCTCCATCCTGATTGGACGAGTGCGTGCTAGAGTTGTTAACAACGACAGTCCAGATCCGATTGTTCAAAATTTCAACTCAATCGATCGAAAAATGAACGCAGGGATGCATTTTAAAGGTGCAGTGGCACTAACTGGGTTGCCACGAATATGGCCATGAAATTGCCAATATGGCCATCACAAAATATTTTCCTTAATCAATTGGCTCATAGCATAACCAATCTGCAAGTATTTCATCCGAAGATGTGTCTCTGAGGACTTTTAATTAAATAAGTCATTTATAAATCAACGAGTTAATTTATTAAATGATTAACCAATAAATCAAATTTTCCTTGACAGCCATATCACTCGGTCAGTGTCATGTCCAAATATCAGCTTCCTTACTCAAAAGGTGCCTGAGTTAATGTAATGTAATTACTGTAATAAGATTACTGCAATTACTGTAATGATTACTGTAATTACTGTAATTACCGGAACTGTAATTACTGTAATTACCTCAGGTAATTACTGTAATGTAATTACTGTAATGTAATAGGAAATGTAATTAATTAAATAAGTACTTCATTAATCGTTAATAATGAAATAATTCCTGAATTCTCATTCGATTCACTTGACATTCGAATGTCCCCAAAACATTCCAACAACAAGTTCCAACAACAAGTTCCAACAGCAAGTTCCAACAACAAGTTCCAACAACAAGTTCCAACAACAAGTTCCAACAAGTTCCAACAACAAGTTCCAACAACAAGTTCCAACAAGTTCCAACAACAAGTTCCAACAGCAAGTTCCAACAGCAAGTTCCAACAACAAGTTCCAACAACAAGTTCCAACAGCAAGTTCCAACAACAAGTTCCAACAGCAAGTTCCAACAGCAAGTTCCAACAACAAGTTCCAACAGCAAGTTCCAACAGCAAGTTCCAACAACAAGTTCCAACAACAAGTTCCAACAACAAGTTCCAACAAGTTCCAACAACAAGTTCTAACAGCAAGTTCCAACAACAAGTTCCAACAACAAGTTCCAACAACAAGTTCCAACAAGTTCCAACAACAAGTTCCAACAGCAAGTTCCAACAACAAGTTCCAACAGCAAGTTCCAACAACAAGTTCCAACAAGTTCCAACAACAAGTTCCAACAACAAGTTCCAACAACAAGTTCCAACAAGTTCCAACAACAAGTTCTAACAGCAAGTTCCAACAACAAGTTCCAACAACAAGTTCCAACAAGTTCCAACAACAAGTTCCAACAGCAAGTTCCAACAAGTTCCAACAGCAAGTTCCAACAAGTTCCAACAAGTTCCAACAAGTGCCAACAGCAAGTTCCAACAACAAGTTCCAACAAGTTCCAACAGCAAGTTCCAACAGCAAGTTCCAACAACAAGTTCCAACAAGTTCCAACAAGTGCCAACAGCAAGTTCCAACAACAAGTTCCAACAAGTTCCAACAAGTGCCAACAGCAAGTTCCAACAACAAGTTCCAACAAGTTCCAACAGCAAGTTCCAACAGCAAGTTCCAACAACAAGTTCCAACAAGTTCCATCCTTGGGGAATTCCTTCTTTCTCCCTTTTGTCCATTCATGCCAAGATTCCAAATCTTTAAGTGAATGTGGACCATATTGCTGATACATGTGGTTGACGCAAGCGCCTCTTTGGGACAAGTCTAGCTGACCTTGTTTACCCTTTGTCTCACTCTGTCTATCTCTTTTTGTCTGTCTCTCTCTATGTGTCTGACTATCATCTTTATCTCTGTTTGTCTCTATGTCTCTCTTTCTTTCTTTTTCTGTCTATCTCTCTCTGTCTGTCTCTCTTTCTCACTTTGTCTCACTCTGTCTATCTCTTTTTGTCTGTCTCTCTCTATGTGTCTGACTATCATCTTTATCTCTGTTTGTCTCTATGTCTCTCTTTCTTTCTTTTTCTGTCTATCTCTCTCTGTCTGTCTCTCTTTCTCACTTTGTCTCACTCTGTCTATCTCTTTTTGTCTGTCTCTCTCTATGTGTCTGACTATCATCTTTATCTCTGTTTGTCTCTATGTCTCTCTTTCTTTCTTTTTCTGTCTATCTCTCTCTGTCTGTCTCTCTTTCTCACTTTGTCTCTTTGGTCCATTCGCAAAGCCAAAACGAACGACCACAGAACCCTCGCCATTAATATCTATTGTAAGCGTGCCAAATCAATAAGTATCAATTTTTTCTATGAGCCTCGACCAGAGAGTGGTTGCTACTCACAAACACCATTTCCTGTAATTATCTCTCACTAGGGCATGCCCGTACTATATATATATCTAAAATTATATCCCCCGCCGAGCAAGTCGCTGGCTCCAAGTCGAGTGCTTTGAACAAAAAAAAGTACTCTAAACGGTGGTTTTTTATTCAACCGTGAAGCATGTCTCAAAGGCTTCTTGATGGACCTGGACAAAATTTGATGCAATTTTTTTTTTCTCAATCGCCATTTTCCATCATAATTCTGGACCGGCATGAGGGGGGGTTGTCTGTCATGAATTTATAGGCATGGCGGGAAAACTGAAAAAAATTATTTATTTAAAACGGGTGTACACGATTGTACACGTGTACGGACGGACCTTACCGAACCGGCAAACAAGTCGCTTCATGCACATCAGTGGTGCGTTTCTTCGTGGCGCATGTCAGAAGAATTACACAGCGCAGGAAAAATACGTATTTACAGAAATCGTTAAAAAAAAAACTCGGATAATCGCTAAAATCGTTGTGGCCGGTGTACCATATTGGAAATATATATATATATAAATATAATTCCGTTTCCCGAGCAAGTCAAGTGCTTCGAACAAGTGCAAAAAAAAGTAGTACTTTATCCGTGTGCTGGTGGGTAAACGAGTGTACCGGCCTTACACGTCCTTGAAACAAGCGGTCGCAAGGTGCACACTTGCTCCGCCCGCTTCCAGGTCACAGTAAGGCCCTTTAATAACCAGCGCAAAAATACGTATTTACAGAAATCATTTAGAAAAAACGAATAAATTGCTACAGTCGTTTATCGAAATCCCATTCGTGATGGCTCACGCCACCTATATCGCGGCATCGGTGCGCTTCACGAGCCGACTTGCCCGCAGACCAGAGTAAGGCTCTTAACACCCAGCGTATACCGTACGCATATGCAAGCACACGAATAATAGAATCATTTAAACCGTTCCATCCGTGACTTTTTCCTTGGACGGTCGTGACAAAAATACTTTTACACTCCTTGGATTACCTACGGAATGCAAGTCCCACACACCAAATCCTCCATCTTCAGAATTCATATTTCATAATGGACAGATCCCCAAGACGTCATGCTTACATGCTCACCTTGGCGACGTCCACTCGAAATTTCAGCGGTGCCTCCATATTGTCGCGGAAGTGGAGGGTGAGACTCAAGACGCCAATGGTCGGAAACAGGTTTTACAAAAGGTCACAACTTTATTAAACTGTATTCACTTCATTCCATTTACCAAATAATACCGCATTATTCAATGGCTGAGATTAACTCTTTTCCATGGTCCTTTTCGTTCGGCTGATGTTCCTCCGCCATGGTCCCGTTCGTCAGAGCTCCTCGCAGCAAGTACTCTCGACTCCAGCCGCAGCTCCCGCTTATATGGACCAACTCGACTTAATCCTCTGTCCGCTGAACTCGTAATCTCCTCTCCGCCGACGTCACCGGTCGCCTTCCTGGCGCCAGCTAGCCCCCCCCTGCTGTGAGTTCCATTTATCAAACAATAGGGGGGTGCTCCAGCCTGGGGCTGTGACCAGGTGTTTCAAGAGACCATCATGTTCGTGCACATTCCTAACTCATTTACAAACCCGTCCCCCACAGAGTTTGCATGTAAAATGCATCTGCTTTGTTACTAGGTCAACCAATAAGTTACCAGTGCCAATTAATAAGTTACACTGAATTACACTTCCACACCAGCATCGATACACCAACCCACGAGTGCCCTGTGGCCCTACGGCCTTTAATAATGTGCAGAGCACCCCGTCCAAGCACCAAAAGCACCACCCCATACACACAGTCAGCACCATCCGGTGCACCAATAAAGTGTTCAACAATAATGCACAATTAAGTATCCATGGTCACCGGTGGTGTCGCAGCCGGCCGATGTTCTGCCGCTGGTCTTGCCTTCATGGAGCACTTGGCCTTCTGGCTTCCTTAGAAATAAAGAAAGGCGCCAACCGCGTCCATTTCTAAATTGTGGCCGTCAGGGGGGCCAACTATAAGTGGTTCACCTGTATGGCATAGGTGCCACGTTGACCCAGAGGTCCATCAACGGGTGGTGCTTGCCCGCAAAAGAACTGCGGTCCATTGTGGGCGGCCACCAAAATTGCGGTCCATATGGTGTATCGATCCAGGCAGCAAGCAGCGAAAGTACAGGCCCACAACTGCGGAGCCAGCACCTCTCTCTCCTCTCTCTCTGCCCCAAAGCCAGATCCTCGGAGGTGGGAGACAAAAGAAAACAAGTGAGTAAGGTGGTAAGGGCGCAAAAGTGCACGCAATACAAGGTAATGCACACTGGGGGCACATGGGAACCAGGTGAGACAGGTACGTTCCTACCGTACGCCCCCCCCCCCCCCCACCAGGTAACCTACATTGCCCCTCCATTACCCCTTACTGTATCCACAAAACACAACACTACCCATAAACATCTACTTTACACATCAACAACCGTCCCTACTGTCTTCCCCGTTCCTCCCATAAACCAAATTCGTCTTCTCTCCCTCCTAACCAATCAAATTTGCCATTTCCAACTCTCATCAAAATTTGCCATCTCCAACTCATCAAAATTTGCCATCACCAATTCATCATCAGTCCCTCCTAAGGAGGGAGAGATGGAATCACCCCAATGTCTCATCCACGTCGTGATGCGTCTCACAAATCCACACAGCAATTCTCCCTTCCTGCAACACAGAACAAAGGAACACAGGTGTGGAGTCATCATCACCACAGGTAAGTGGCTGCGTATGGTGCGACAGGTTCATCAATCCTAACTATTTCCTAAATGACTTTAACAACTTTACATTACCCGGGGTCTTTCCCTGCCAATCCATTGGCCAACTTACACTATGGGTTCTAAAAACCAATTCCCATTGACCAAACTGTGGTGCTTCTCAATTTGGGGTCTCACTCCCCTGATTCATCTCCCGGTGCCCTTGCACAATTTCTGGGCTGTGACGTGTAGCTCTCCCAGCAGGTCTACCCACCTGCACACCCCCACCACTGTAGTTGCCACCCGAGCTTACCTAGCTCCTCACCCTAACCTAACTAACTGGGGAAGACCCCTCCTGGCTCTGTCACCCCACTCGGTGCCCTCTGGCACTGGGCTACCCGGGTCCGTCCTCCGGATCCTCGGGCCCCATCCACAACAACTACTACCGGCTCCCAGAGCCCACCTGCAGCCTCACCTGGCCGACATCCTCACAGTGGTGGAGCGCCCAACCAACTACACACACTAACAGGCTACACGCCCAGCCATTTCCACAACACTAATGCACCCATCCAAAGACCATTCTTTCACCCGCACCACAGATGCCAATATCCAACCACAATTTACCTATACCCTCTACCTAACACTTACTCTACCCGCCCCGGGTATCCGTGATGGGGGTCCACTCTTCCCCCATCCACACCTTCGCACCATGCACACCACTCCGTACCACTTACTCCAACTCTCTCCACACCACTCATTCCAATACTCCATGTATTCCACACACCTGTACTTGCACACCTGTGCTCTCATACTTGGTGCCGCCTGCACCCTTCTCTCCCCCAAGCGCATTCGCGCTGATCCACAACACTCACTGCTCCACACACCTGTCCAGTTCTCACACAGCATCATCTCATCTAACTACTCCCCTCTGAAACTTGCGCTTCCCAGTCGTCCCTTTAAACTATTGCGCTCCCTTGTCATTATCATCCACACTAATCTACCTGCGTCCCCACTACAGGTATCCTAGTCACTAACTAACCTTAACGTTACCTAATGTCATCTTCGCTAGATCCCTACACACAATATCCTAACCCACCCGGGCTAGTTTTCACTGCCATAAACCCCATAATCTATAGCGCATTTGCCCCACAATGTTTGTGAGGGATGACAGAGTTGCCATCCCACCACATCGGGCATCTCCCACTACCAATTTTGCACATCAAATTTCAACAAATCAAAAATTTGCCAATCACTACCCATCATCTGCCAATCATTACTGCCAATCCTTTGCCAATCATCAAATTTTGTTTTTCTAATTTCGGAGCCAAAACACTATCCTCGTCATTACTGTCTACTTACTAATGCCTCTCGGTGCGCCAATTTACTTCCAAAGCTCGGCTTCGTACAGCCAAGCCCTGAATGCGGGTTGTTTGGTGCCAGCGGCTGGATACGTCCCGCATTCGGTGCAGGGAAGGAGGTTCACCCGGGCCGAGGTCCCACGCACCATCTCGGCACGGAGCCATCCCATGGCCCGATCTCGACCTGCCGGAATGCCTCAACAAAAAGTGGTCGCCATGACGACCCTTCCTATCGGGCTGCCAGCTCCGCCTAGTGGAGCACGGACGCGGCCGTTCAAAGCGAGGCCCAGCGTGGATCGCGTACGGCGGTCCTTTCGAACCCGCCGTGGCTCGGATCCCCGCTGGTTCTCGCGGCACGCGAAGCCCGGCACGCACCGAGGGCCCGATTCGGCTAAAAGTCGCTCTAACCGCTAACCCGGTTACCGTCGATGCCTCACCTGCATGCTTACATGCATACGCTACCCCTTTCTTGCTCATACATCCAGCCGTTTCCATGCTCCTCGTCGTACCTTCTCTAACACACCCAGGTACACTCATTCCACTCACAGCCTTGGTCACACACCTGACCACCGAACACTTTGGCACACATTCGTTGTTCGCACACCTCACCAACACACCTCTTCTCGCCCCTTCCTCGGTCACCTCCTCTGTGACAATCACGGGTGTGCTTTCACTCGCACACCCAACCACGTGCCTCACTACCAATTCCAGCGTGCATTCCCACACACGCTCTACCATTCCAGGTGTGCTTCCTTTCTCACCTGTCACAACCAACTCACGCTCCGTGTCACTCTTACTACTCTCACCTCCACTCTTGACAGCGCACTCACCCTTACTCTCGACAGCGCACTCTTTCCTCATGCACCCGTCCGTTACACACCTTTCTCGCGCACACTCTCCTGTTACACCCTCTGTAACACTCACCACAGGTGTACACTCTTCCTTACTTTTGACAGCGCACTCTTTCCCCATGCACCTGTCCGTCACACATCTTCCTCGCACACCCTCTCCCGTTACATCCTCTGTAACACTCACCACAGGCGTGCATTCTCCCTTTACACCCTCCGTAACACTCCTCACTACGCGCTTCCATGTGCTCCCTCGCACACACGCTACGACCGACTCACTCTCGACAGCACCCTCACTCCTTGGCACGCACTTTTTCCTCACACACCCCATGGTCGGACATTCTCGCACACCTCTTTCTTCGCACACCAGACCTGTCGCACACTTCACCAACGGCCTCTCACGAACACCCGGGTCCATCTCGACCCCCAAGCTTATTAAATCACCTGGCGCATCATACGCACGACCATATTGGTCACCACTTACACCGGGTCCTCTTTCTCTTCGCTTCTCCTCCATCACCTGCGAATCCCTCATCCGGTTAATGAGCACATCATCACGATCCGAACACAGACTTTGGACCAATTATTTTACTTCCTCCTTTATCTCTTTCTTATCCTCTCTCCGTCGCTTCTTAATTTCGCTCACCCCTTCTTCCACTTCTTCTAATTTCTGCTTCACCTCCTTCATCTCCTCGTGCGCCCCCTTAAGTTCTTCCTCTAACTCCACCTTATTTTTTTCTATGTGCTCCCGCACCTCCCGCTCTTTAACCTCCATCACCTCTACCACTTTGTTCATTTTCCTCGTCAGGTCCTCATGTACCGTCTGACACTCTTTTTTAATTACCCCTACGTCCTTTTTCATCTCCTTCTGTGTCGATTTTAAACCCTCTATTACCGCTGTGTTCTTCTTTACCTGGTCCCCCAACTCCTTTTGTCCCACTGTCAGTTGTTCTACTCCCAGCGTCAACTCCTCTATACCCCCTTGCAATTTTACAGTCCCCTTTCTCACCTCCTTCTCCATGCGCTCCTTACAGTGCCTCACCTCCTCGCGCACTCTTCCGACCTCCTCACTCACACCTCTTCTGATCTCCTCTCCCATCACTTGCATCTCCTGCCCAGATGCCACCCTCATCTGCTCCATTTCCTCCCTGTGAGCATCCAATTTAGTTTCTACCCCCATTCTGACCCCCTCTATCTGCTGCCCCATTTGTTTAACTTCCCTTTCCGCTTGGTCCCTCATGTCCCTCAATTTGCCTTCCATACTGTTTTCTAACCCCTCTAACCCCTTTTTCATCCCTTCCATTTGATTCTCCTGAACGGCCATTCTGTTTTCTACCCCCATTAACCCCTCCTGTATTTCCCCTAATCTATTGTCTAATCCCTCTATTCTACTCCCTAACCCTCCGATCTCGGCCCCCATCCTTTGTTCTAACCGTTGGCTATTGGCCCCCATGTCCTCCCTCAATTTCTCGCTATTGGACCCCATGTCCTCCCTCAATTTCTCGCTATTGGACCCCATTACCCCCATTTGGCCCTCCAATCGCTCACCCTGAGCATCCATCCGGTTCCCCATTTGTCCCACACTGCTTTTCAAACCTCTAATTTGGTCTCCCAATTGCTCACTATTCTTTTCCATAAGGGCCTTCATTTGCATCATAAAAAGGTTCAAATCCACCGGTGGCGCTGCTACGGTCACGGGCGCGGTCGCCGTGGCCATGTGCGAGGCGCCATTTTCCGCGCCCGTAACCTCGTGCGCGAGGACGCCATTTTGCGAACCTGCCGCCCTCACTGCTTCGCTCTCCTCATGTCCCTCAATTTGGTCCTGGATCGACCCTGCCTCACTTTCCTCTACCGGAACCCAGCCGTCTTGATCTGCCATAGCGCGACTTTCAAAATTCGGGTTTTTATTTTAAAACAAAACAAATTTCACCGTTAATAATTTCGAGCGCGTGAAGCGCGCTTCGGGTCCAATCCCACTTCCCGACACCAATTGTTACCGACACGACTTAAGATGTTGCTTGACCGAGCGGAATGGCCGCCGTGTTCGTACAGTTTACCCGATTCTCCCCCAACTCACCCGATTCCACTCGAACGTTGGCCGAATCGCGCTACGCTAAATCAATGATGGAAAGGACACAACGGCTGGGATAAATGAAACGACACAAGCGGTACAGTTCTCAAGACCTCCGGAGGAGGATATAATTGGTGGTGGAGAAAAGGGGTAGATTACAAGGTAATGAGGTAAAGCACAGAAGAGATAGGCACTTAGACACAATCTTATCTATCCCAGACAGACCACAGACAAACGGAACAAGACTGACTTACACAGGGATTGATGGCAGGGAAGGACAGGTCGGTTGATAGCACAAGGTGCACCTTGGCTCAGGGACAGGATAAAGCGCGGTCCGAAAGATGCAGGGAGGTGTCACAGCGCTCGGAGGTGGCGTCCTTCTTGCTTCAAGCTCAGCGCGCATCTGACGTCACCTCCCTCTTCCTGCGCATGCTCAGCGGGGAGTGACACGCCCTCGGCTCGTTGGCTCCGCCCCAGATGGGATCAGTCCGCCGCTTCTATTGGGTGCGGGGGTTACCGGGCTCCGCCCTTGACGAGGAGCTGACAGCGAGCCTCTACCTGGTAACCCCGTCGAGCACATGCTCGATGGCGGCTCGTTGGACAGGCATGGTGCACTCCCAACACCCCCTACCAACCAAGCCGGAGTGAGGACGCACACTCCCCGCGCCGCCGCCGTTGTTGTTGTTGTTGTTGTTGTTGAGCCGTGAGGAAGAGCTGCGGGGAGGTATTGGGAGGTCCTAAACCTCCTAACGGTGCCATACAATCACATTCTGGTGCAACGAAGAGTCAGAATTAATGGAAACGAGTCCTTAACTGACATAGACTAAGAATAACTAGCAAGATGTCCTATAGTTGTCTACGTGAGATGCGGTGGACCTGGATGCGACATTTAATGGGGGAAATAGGGGAAGGTCGGGTCTACAGAGTGTTGTTTACAGAAAATGGGACTAGGGAATGGGGGATTGGGGATAGTTGGGAAGGATGAGGAAATAGGGGAATATTTACAAGCGGATATGGATGGATCCAAATCCCATATCCGCAACAATAGTTTTCAAATATATAATTATATTTAAATAAAGGTTTAAAGAGGTTTAAAGTCATATAAATAAAAAAATTAACGGTTCTACTAAAGCGCGGCGTTACGCGCGCTGCTTGCGAGCAAGGAGGAAGCGGACAAGCGATAACTTATAAGCATCTTTATTTCAGGAGCTCACTGTAACACTGGCGCGCTCCGGGCTGCGCGCCCGGTGTATATCATGAGGCCACGCCTACCCCTCGGGCGTGGCCACCGCCCACTTGGTGCGCGGAATGATGTCACCACGCCAGTGGGCTTTTGTGTCCGCCACACGCGCCCCCCCAGAATTCCCGCGCACCTGGAGGGCCAGTTTGCGGGGCAGACGAATGACCCGGCCGAAGCGCCCCCTGGCGATCGGCGGCGTCCGGGGTGCAGGGATGCCAGGTGGGATGCCCCTGGCTGCCCCTGGGATGGGTGCAGGACCGGGGGGCGGCGTGGCGGCGGGGCCGGGGGTCCGCCCGCAGGGGGGCGGCCCCGACGTGGGGGTCGGGCCACTGGCGGTGGATGGTCCACGTCGAGGTGGGCCGGCTTGAGGCGGTCTACCGAAACGTGGTCAGGAGTACCGCCGATGTCCAGGGTGAAGTGCTTCGCCCCGGTCTCCAGCACGCGGAAAGGCCCGTCGTACGGGGGCCGCAGTGGTGTCCGGTGGGCATCGTGGCGGACGAAGACGTACTCCGCCGTGTGAAGCTCCGGGGCGACGTGCGTTGGTGGGTGCCCGTGGCATGCCGTTGGCACCGGGGCGAACCTCTGGGCGGTCTCTTGCAGAGCGGAGCGCTGCTGTGCCGCGGACCATGGTGCCGTGGAGTCAGGGAGGAACTCGCCCGGCACCCGCAGCGGTTGCCCGAAGACCAACTCCGCCGCGGATGCGCGCAGGTCCTCCTTGGGCGCCGTCCGGAGGCCCAGCAGGACCCAGGGGAGCCTGTCGACCCAGCCGCCGTCGCGGAGGGTGGCCCGGAGCACAGCCTTCAATGAGCGGTGAAATCGCTCACACAGGCCGTTAGCCTGGGGGTGGTAGGCCGTGGTTCGGTGCAGCCGGACCCCGAGCCCCTGCGCGACCGCCCCCCAGAGCTCCGAGGTGAACTGGGGGCCGCGGTCGGACGAGGTGTCTGAGGGGGCGCCGAACCGGGCGACCCAGGTGGCAATGAAAGCCTGCGCGACATCGGCCGCCGTTGTCGACGCCAAGGGCACGGCCTCCGGCCACCGGGTGGTGCGGTCCACCATGGTGAGGACGTAGGTGAAACCCCGCGAGGGGGGCAGAGGTCCCACCAGGTCCACGTGGACATGGTCAAACCGGCGTTCCGGCACCGTGAACGGGGCCTGGGTGTGCCGGTGCACCTTGGCACGCTGGCACGCGAGGCACGTCCTGGCCCAGCCGCGGACGGCCTTCCGGAGGCCATGCCAGACGAACTTGTCGGCGATCAGCCTTTGGGAGGCCCTCTCGCCCGGGTGGGACAGGCCGTGGATGGCGTCAAACACCTGGCGCTGCCAGCCCGCGGGCACGATGGGGCGAGGACGCCCGAGGGAGACGTCGCACAAGAGGGCCGCGCCCGCGCCGTCGAACGCCACCTCGGTGACGCGGAGGCCCGTGACGGCGGTCCGCAAGGCCTGGACGTCGGGGTCAGCGGCCTGGTCCGCTGCCATCCGGGCATAGTCGATGCCGAGGTGGACTGCGTGGGCGACGGCCCGGGAAAGGCAATCCGTCACCGGGTTGTCCTTCCTCGCGACGTGCTGGATGTCCGTCGTGTACTCGGACACGGCCGAGAGGTGACGCTGCTGCCGGGCCGACCACGGCTCGGTGACCTTGCCCATCGCGAAGATCAGCGGCTTGTGGTCGACGAAGGCAGTGAATGCACGGCCCTCGAGCAGATGGCGGAAGTGCCTGACCGCCAAGTGAAGCCCGAGCAACTCGCGGTCGAAGGTACTGTAACGGCGTTCGGCGGGCGAAGCTGCCGGCTAAAGAACGCCAGCGGTTGCCAAGCTCCACGCACCCATTGCTCGTGCACCGCGCCCACCGCGAAGTCCGAGGCATCGGTGGTGAGGGCGATCGGTGCATCGGGCGCCGGGTGCGCGAGCATGGTGGCGTTAGCCAAGGCGAGCTTCGCGCCCGTGAACGCCGTGTCCATCTGCTCGGTCCAGGTAACGTCGCCTTTGCCCGGCTTACCTCGGAGAGCTTCGTGCAGGGGGCGCAGGAGCTGGGCGATACGGGGCAGGAACCGATGGTAAAAATTCACCATGCCCAGGAACTCCTGCAGCCCTCTGATCGTGCGGGGGCGCGGAAACCCCTTCACCGCCTCCACCTTGGCCGGCAGGGAGATGGCTCCGTGCCTGGTGACACGGTGCCCCAGAAAATCGATTATGGCGGCGCCGAACCGGCACTTTGCGGGGTTCACAAGCAGGCCATGCTGGCCCAGGCGTTCGAAGAGCGTGCGGAGGTGGCGTAGGTGCTCTTCGCGGGACGCGCTGGCGACGAGGATATCATCCAGGTAGACGTAGACAAAATCCAAGTCACGCAGGACGCTGTCCATCAGTCGCTGGAACGCCTGAGCCGCATTCTTCAGACCGAAGGGCATGCGCAGGAACTCGAAGAGTCCGAATGGCGTGATGACCGCCGTCTTCGGGACGTCCTCCGGCCTGACGGGGACCTGATGGTAGCCGCGTATGAGGTCCACCTTCGAGAAGAAGGACGTGCCCGCCAAACGGGCGGAAAAGTCCTGAATGTGGGGGACGGGGTAGCGGTCGGGAGTCGTGGCGTCATTGAGACGGCGATAGTCCCCGCACGGTCGCCATCCCCCGCCGGGCTTCGGCACGATGTGCAGCGGCGACGCCCAAGCGCTCTCTGAGCGCCAAACGATGCCGAGTCGCTCCAGGGTAGCGAACCCCGCTTTTGCCACCGCCAGCTTCGTCGGCTCGAGGCGGCGTGCCCGGGCGTAGACCGGTGGCCCGACGGTGGGGATGTGATGGGCCACCCCGTGCATGACGGCCCCCGCCGAGAAGGTGGGCCGCGTGAGGGCCGGGAAGCCGGCGAGGAGGCGGGTGAATGCGTCCGCTGCCGGAAGCGTACAGACCAACGTGGCCGGAACCGAACCGTTCGGCAAGCCGCTTGGCAAGCTGGTTGAGCTGGGCAACGCACAAGCGAGCGAGCTGAACGTCTTGGCCTGGACAAGACGTCTGCGCTTGACGTCGACCAGGAGCCCATTAGCACACAGGAAGTCCGCGCCAAGCAGTGCCATGGGCACGTCGGCGGTGACGAACGTCCATCGGAAAACCTGCCCTCCAAACCGCAGAGAGAGGCAGCGTTTTCCGTACGTACGGATGGGCGTCCCGTTCGCGGCAAGCAGCGCGGGGCCCCCACCCGCGGCGTGCTTGGCTGACGTGCCGGCGGGAATGACACTCACCTGCGCTCCCGTGTCGCACAGGTAACGGCGCCCGGAGAAGGTGTCCGTTATGAACAGCAGGCTGCTCGAACGGCCGGCGCTCATCGCCACAATTGAGCGCCGGCCCGGGCGTTTCCCGACCTGTTGAAGGAGCATGGCGGATGACACTGCCGAGCTTCGTGGCCGAACTTGGCGTGGAACCAGCACCAGGTGGTGGAGCTGGAGGAGCGCGGCTGGCTCCGCCAGGCCGGTGGAGTTGGCGGGTTTCCCCGCGGTGGCGGTTTTCGCCGCGGCAGTGGGCGGGGCGTGGCGGCGTTCACGAGGTGCGTATCAGCATGCTGCGTATGCTGTAGAAGCTGATGCTGTGGAACAGCAGCATCAGCAGCATCAGCAGCATCAGCAGCATCAGCCTCGAGGGCCGTGACGGCCACGCCGACTCTCGCCCGTGTGTCCGAAGCGGCGAAGTACCTGTCCGCCTCGGCTGCCAATGCTCGGGGTTCCGTTAGCCCGGTCCCGGCCAACGCGAGGCGAACCTGCGCTGGAAGTTGGCGACGGAAAAGCGCCCGGAATAGAGAACCGGGGGCTTCGTCCCCCAACAGTGACAGCATATGGTCCATTCGGACCGACGGGCGCGTGTCACCGAGCTCGGGGAGATCCAGGAGGCGGTCGGCCCGTGCGTCGTCCGTGAGGCCGAACGTGGCTAGGAGTAGCCGCTTGAGTGCCTCGTACTTGTGGCCGTCCGGTGGGTGGCGAAGGACGGACACAACTCGAGCGGCCGTGCCGGGCCCGAGGGAGGCGACGACGTGGCAATAGCGCGTGTCATCGCCGGTGAGGCGCCGAAGCTGAAATTGGGCTTCGGCCTGGACGAACCAGACTTCGGCCTGAGCCTCCCAAAATTCGGGAAGTTTGACGAAGTTGGCCATGGCAATGGCGTCGCGTGTGGAAGGATCGCTCCGGCAGATCCAACGTCGAGGGGGTCACCAGTAAAGCGCGGCGTTACGCGCGCTGCTTGCGAGCAAGGAGGAAGCGGACAAGCGGTAACTTATAAACGTCTTTATTTCAGGAGCTCACTGTAACACTGGCCCGCTCCGGGCTGGGCGCCCGGTGTATATCATGAGGCCACGCCTACCCCTCGGGCGTGGCCACCGCCCACTTGGTGCGCGGAATGATGTCACCACGCCAGTGGGCTTTTGTGTCCGCCACAATATCTTGGTTGGATAAGTGTCCACATCCACCACCCTGAGTTAACACTTGGTTGCAATTACAGCTGTGAGTCTGTTGGGAAAGCTCTCTACCAACTTTGCACACCTTGATTGGGCAATATTTGCCCATTCTTCTGTACAAAACCGTTCAAGCTCAGTAAAGTTTTGTGTGGGGAACATTGATGGGCAGCAATCTTCAAGTCATGCCACAGATTTTCGATTGGATTTCGGTCGTGGCTCTTACTCAGCCACTCAAGGATATTTATCTTTTTGTTCCTTAGCCACTCCAGTGTAGCTTTGGCTGTGCTTTGGGTCTTTGTCATGCTGAAAGGTGAACCTCCGTCCTAACTTCTTGCAGAGGGCAGCAGATTTCCTCTACGATTTTTCTGAATTTTGCTCCATCCATTTTCCCTTCTTTCCAGCAAGTGCACCAGTCCCTGCTGATGAGAAACATCCCCATAACATGATGCTGCCACCACCCTGCTTCACAGTAGGGATGGTGTTCTTTGGATGATGTGCTGTGTTGGATTTTCCCCAAACATAACACTTTGCATTTAGACCAAAAAGGGATCTGTTAGGAAGTATCTTGCTTGGCATGTTCCATAATCAAGCAGCTCCATTGGTATGTTCCATTAGCAAGCAGCTCAATTGGTATGTTCCATTAACAAGCAGCTTGCTTGGTATGTTCCATTAACAAGCAGCTTGCTTGGTATGTTCCAGTAACAAGCAGCTTGATTGCTGATCCATAAGCAAGCAGCTTGATTGGTGATCCATTAGCAAGCAGCTTGCTTGGTATGTTCCATTAGCAAGCTGCTTGCTTGGTGTTCCGTTAGCAAGCAGCTTGCTTGGTATGTTCCATTCGCAGGCAGCTTGATTGGTGTGATCCAATATCAAGCAGCTCCATTGGTATGTTCCATTAGCAAGCAGCTTGCTTGGTATGCTCCTTTAGCAAGCAGCTTGCTTGGTGATCCGTTAGCAAGCAGCTTGCTTGGTATGTCCGTTAGCAAGCAGCTTGCTTGGTGATCCGTAAACAACCAGCTATCTTGGTATGTTCCATTAGCAAGCAGCTTGATTGGTATGTTCCAGTAACAAGCAGCTTGCTTGGTATGTTCCATTCGCAAGCAGCTTGATTGGTGTGATCCAATATCAAGCAGCTCCATTGGTATGTTCCATTAGCAAGCAGCTTGCTTGGTGTGATCAGTTAGCAATCAGCTTGCTTGGTATGCTCCTTTAGCAAGCAGCTTGCTTGGAATGTTCCATTAGCAAGCAGCTTGCTTGGTATGTTCCTTTAGCAAGCAGCTTGCTTGGTATGTTCCTTTAGCAAGCAGCTTGCTTGGTATGTTCCATTAGCAAGCAGCTTGCTTGGTATGTTCCATTGGCAAGCAGCTTGCTTGGTATGTTCCATTAGCAAGCAGCTTGATTTTTTTTTTTTTTTGTTTGTATACAAGATCGAGGCTCGTGAAAGAGCTAAATTGTTCCAGTAACAGACTTGCAGAGTTCCCGTTCCAGATTGGTATGTTCCAGTAACAAGCAGCCTGCTTGGTATGTTCCATTAGCAAGCAGCTTGCTTGGTGATCCGTTAGCAAGCAGCTTGCTTGGTGATCCGTCAACAACCAGCTTGCTTGGTATGTTCCATTAGCAAGCAGCTTGATTGGTATGTTCCAGTAACAAGCAGCTTGCTTGGTATGTTCCATTAACAAGCAGCTTGCTTGGTATGTTCCATTAGCAAGCAGCTTGATTGGTATGTTCCATTAACAAGCAGCTTGCTTGGTATGTTCCATTAGCAAGCAGCTTGATTGGTATGTTCCATTAACAAGCAGCTTGCTTGGTATGTTCCATTAGCAAGCAGCTTGATTGGTATGTTCCATTAACAAGCAGCTTGCTTGGTATGTTCCATTAGCAAGCAGCTTGCTTGGTATGTTCCATTAGCAAGCAGCTTGCTTAGTATGTTCCATTAGCAAGCAGCTTGCTTGGTGATCCGTTAGCAAGCAGCTTGCTTGGTGATCCGTTATCAATCAGCTTGCTTGGTGATCCGTTAGCAATCAGCTTGCTTGGTGATCCGTTAGCAATCAGCTTGCTTGGTGATCCATTAGCAATCAGCTTGCTTGGTGATCCGTTAGCAATCAGCTTGCTTGGTGTGATCAGTTAGCTCCTTTAGCAAGCAGCTTGATTGGTGTGTTCCAGTAACAAGCAGCTTGCTTGGTATGTTCCTTTAGCAAGCAGCTTGCTTGGTATGTGCCATTAGCAAGCAGCTTGCTTGGTATGTGCCATTAGCAAGCAGCTTGCTTGGTATGTTCCGTTAGCAAGCAGCTTGCTTGGTGATCCATCAACAACCAGCAATCTTGGTATGTTCCATTAGCAAGCAGCTTGATTGGTATGTTCCAGTAACAAGCAGCTTGCTATTGCTTGGCAAGCCAGACATTCAATATCAATCACTTTGCAAACTGCTCGTCCAGTCACTTGGCAAATGGAGGAAAGAGATTTCCTCCAGGAAAAATAAGGTTTGACTTCAAACAAATTGCAACAGAATTATGAAATAATGAGTACAAACACACACATAACTTGATGGCTATTCAGTCTGTTCTATTTGTTGGATTGTTACCCTGTGCTCGCGAAGCGAAAAGCAGGGTTAGGCATTCGGGATGCCGTCTGCATTTTTTAAAATTAATTTTCTCGGCAACTTTTGGTCCGATTGACATGAAATTTTACCACAGGAGCGCCGCTGCCTGTAGTTTTATTTGCTGATAACTATGACGTCATAAGTCACGTTGACGGACGCCATCTTGGAAAAATGTTACACATCTACATCTCTCAAACCGCTTAATGGAAAAAATTGAAACATGGCTCATTATCAAGTACACCCCATGGGGAATAAGATATGTTAATGATGTCAAGGTGCCTCCATTATGACCTCGTAAATCGACAAGTACAACGCTTGATCTGATCAGTATGAAAAAAAAAAATTCCTCTGCAACTGTTAGTCCGATGAACACGAAATTTTCATAATATATGCGGCTCCTCCTGTAGAATTTTTAAATGATAATTATAACGTCATAAGTCACGTGGTACAGACGCCATCTTGGAAAAAATCAAAAAAAGTTACATCTCTATATCTCCGAAAACGCTCCATTGAAAAAATTTAAACATGGCTCATTGTCAAGTACTCCCCTTGGGGAATAAGATATGTTAATGATGATGTCATCGGTGCCGTCGCGATGACGTCATAATTCGACAAGTACAACACTTATCCGATCATTGTGAATTTTTTTACTCCGCAACTGTTGGTCTGATGGGCACGAAATTTTCACCATAGGAGCGTCTCCTCCTGTAGAATATTTTAAGGATAATCATGATGTCATAGGTCATGTGATACAGGCGCCATCTTGAAAAAACGAAAAATGTTGCACCTCTATATCTCCAAAACCACAGCATGGAAAAAATTGAAACATGGCTCATTGTAAAGAAGTCCATATGGGTAATAGGTGTTGTTAACGATGACGTCATTGGTGCCATAATTATGACGTCATAGTTCGACAGAGACAACGCTTAGTCTGATCAGTTTGAAATGTATCGAGCGTGATCTATGTAACAATTATATTAGAGAATATACATTTATGATGTCATCGCTCACGTGGTCTGGCAGCCATATTGGATCAAAGGAAAAAAATGTTCAAAAATAGAAGAGTTGGCTCGCAACAAGTTGACTGTGCAGGGGAAAATGGCCTTAAAATGCATGTTGTTGTTGTATGTGTATATATATGTCTGTGTATGTGTGTATATATGTGTCTGTTCGTGTGTGTGTGTGTCTGTTTTTGTGTATGTGTAAGTGTATGTGTGTGTGTGTGTGTGTGTGTGTGTGTGTGTGTGTGGAGATGTACAGTATATATGTGTATAATGTGCATATATGTGGATACATATGTGTATACATGTGTGTGTGTGTGTGTGTGTGTGTGTGTGTGTGTGTGTGTGTGTGTGTGTGTGTGTATATATATAGGCGTTGGTTTTAGTTGTGGCCATTAGGTCGCTAATAGGTAACACGAGATCAAAGGCGTGAGGATCCTGTTAGAGTTAGCCCTAATTAAGGCAACCGGCATCTGCGGTTGCTTAGCAACCCGTCGGGCCGTAGAGTTATCCATGGCCTGGTGGCCTCAGGGTCGGTCATGGCGGCTCGTGTGCCGACTGTAACGCTATACATATAACATTCATAAGGGTGTAAGGAGCATAATGGACAGATCATCTTAACGCTCAAAGGACGCTGAGCTTTGACTACAACTTCAAATTAACCGTTTGCAATCCCCACATGATTGGAGTCTGACTTGATGCACTGAGCTGATTGCACGGAGAAAAACCTGGAATTCATTTCTAAATTATGAATGAAAGAAATTAGTTATGAAATGAATACTTATGAAACTATTTGCCTGCACCTCACTGGATTAGCGCGCATCATACTTTGCATGGCTTGATGTTCATACTTTTAAGGTGAACAGTTGACAAGTACCATTCCACGGAGCCATGGAATGAGAATAATGGAGTCAGTTGGAATTCCTGGTCCCCTGGGGCTAATTGCTTGCCTTCTCAGCCTGAGTGGTGCTGTGTGTGAATGGGCGAATAAAAATAAACTCATTAACATTCCCTACCTTCCTGCAGTGCTGCCTGCCTGGCAGTGTCTGACCCCGTGCTGCCTCCGCCGCAGACAGCACTTTACCCTGATATTTCCTGCAAGGGAGACAAAGAGGTAATGAACGCTCATGGGATGGAAGTGCGCATTGTGGGTACCGATGGTATGGAAATGCCCAATGTTTAACTGACTGCACACGTTCATTCAATGGGAACATGCGGGACTACAAAGGCTTCTTTGCTCAACTTTCCTTGTTACGAGTTCAAGCTCAATGGGAATGAATCCAAATTGTGTAAAACGCTCGAGCATTACCAGCAGGGGCGCTGCATCCGGGAGCATGTCGTCGCTTGGATTGCACTTTAAAGTTGTCTGCGATTTCATCCGCGGTGTTCACATCGAATATCATGCAGTATATTTCACAATCTTAGGAGCGTGTGCCAGTCTGACCTAAAAGTACAGTTGGTTATCATGGAAAAGTAGTTTCTGGGACAAGGATCATGTTTCATGGTTGCCATTGGATTCACAGTGGAAATACATCGCAGAGTTTCGTCAAGGTTTCTTCACCCATTGGCTGACCTTTCTCGAGTTCATCTTATAGGATTACCGAAATCCTCAATCAAACGTAACCGACCTGAACAGCCGGCTTAATGTCCCCTCCAAAAACAAAGCCACGCTTTATGATGCAAACCATTTTTTCCATGGAACAACAGGAGGAGAGTTTATCGTTGGACACAATTGTGATCTTAGTTGGTGTCCAATCGCTGTGGTTGCCCATGATACTGTTGCGGATATGGGATTTGGCCTCCATCCATATCCGCTTGTAAATATTCCCCTATTTCCCCAATACTCCCCAACTATCCCCAATCCCCCATTCCCTAGTCCCATTGTCTGTAAACAACACTCTGTAGCCCCGACCTTCCCCTTTTCCCCCCATTAAATGTCGTGCCCAGGTTCACCGCATCTCACGTAGACAACTATAGGACATCTTGCTAGTTATTTTTAGTCTATGTCAGTTAAGGACTCGTTTCCATTAATTCTGACTCTTCGTTGCACCAGAATGTGATTGTATGGCATCGTTAGTAAGATTAGGACCTCCCAATACCTCCCCGCATCTCTTCCTCATGGAACAACAACACCAACAGCGGCGGCGGCGCGGCGGCGGCACGGGGAGTGTGCGTCCTCACTCCGGCTTGGTTAGCCGCCATTGAACATGTGCTCCGACGGGGTTACCACGCAGGGGCTCACTGTCAGCTCCTCGTCAAGGGCGGAGCCCGGTAACCCCCCGCACCCAATAAGAAGCGGCGGACCGATTCCATCTGGGGCGGAGCTAACGAGCCGAGGGCGTGTCACTCCCCGCTGGACATGCGCAGGAAGACGGAGGTGACATCAGATGCGCCTCAGCTTGGAGAAGAAAGGACGCCACCTCCTAGCGCTGAGAAATACCTCCCCGCCTCTCTGGACCGGACCGGGTCGATTCTGCCCCTGAGCCAAGGTGCACCTTGAGCTATCGACTGCCTGCCCTCCCCTGCCATCAATCCCCGTGTAAGTCAGTCTTGTCCCGTTTGTCTGTGGTCTGTCGGGGCTAAGATAAGACTGTGTCTAAGTGTCCATCTTGCTGTGCTTTACCTCTTGCCGTGTAATCTAACCGTTCTGCATAACCAATATTATATCCTCCTCCGGAGGTCTTGAGAACTGTACCCCTTGTGTCGTTGCCTTAATCCCAGCCGTTGTGTCCTTTCCTTCATTGATCTAGCGTAGCGCGATTCGGCCAACGTTCGAGTGTAATCGGGTAAACTGTGCGAACACGGCGGCCATTCCGCTCGGCCCATCATAACATCTAAGTCGTGTCCGTAACAATTGGTTGTCAGGAGTTGGATTCGGACCTGGGACTAAATTTGTTAGGCCCAAATTTTGGAACACCAATTGTACTATTAGAGTAACAATTGGTGTCGGGAAGTGGGATTGGACCCGAAGCGCGTTTAACGCGCTCGAAATTATAACGGCGAAAATTTGATTGTGTTTTACAAAAATAAAAACCCGAATTTTGAAAGTCGCACTATGGCAGATCAAGACGGCTGGGTTCCGGTAGAGGAGAGTGAGGCAGGGTCGATCCAGGACCAAATTGAGGGACATGAGGAGAGCGAAGCAGTGAGGGTGGCAGGGTCGCAAAATGGCGGCCTCGCGCACGAGGTTGCGGGCGCGCAAAATGGCGCCTCGCACATAGCTACGGCGGCCGCACCCGCTGCACAAGTGGGAGGGATGGCCCAAATGCAGGCCCTCATGGAGCAATTTATGGTGCAAATGCAGGCGTCCCTCAAACTGCAGAGTGAGCAATTGGGGGTAATGGGGAACCGGATGGATGCTCAGGGTGAGCGATTGGAGGGCCAAATGGGGTCCAATAGCGAGAAATTGAGGGAGGACATGGGGTCCAATAGCGAGAAATTGAGGGAGGACATGGGGTCCAATAGCGAGAAATTGAGGGAGGGCATGGGGGCCCAGATCGGGGGGTTAGGGAGTAGAATAGAGGGATTAGACAATAGATTAGGGGAAATACAGGAGGGGTTAATGGGGGTAGAAAACAGAATGGCCGTTCAGGAGAATCAAATGGAAGGGATGAAAAAGGGGTTAGAGGGGTTAGAAAACAGTATGGAAGGCAAATTGAGGGACATGAGGAACCAAGCGGAAAGGGAAGTTAAACAAATGGGGCAGCAGATAGAGGGGGTCAGAATGGGGGTAGAAACTAAACTGGATGCTCACAGGGAGGAAATGGAGCAGATGAGGGTGGCATCTGGGCAGGAGATGCAAGTGATGGGAGAGGAGATCAGAAGAGGTGTGAGTGAGGAGGTCGGAGGAGTGCGCGAGGAGGTGAGGCACTGTAAGGAGCGCATGGAGAAGGAGGTGAGAAAGGGGACTGTAAAGTTACAAGGTGGCATAGAGGACCTGACGCAGGAGGTGGAACAGCTGACGGAGGGACAAAAAGGACTAACGGAGCAGGTTCAAAGGAACACTGCGGTATTAGGAGGGTTAAAAGAGACACAAAACGACATAAAAAACGACTTGATAGCGACAAAGAGGCAATGTCAGATGGTACGTGAGGGACTGACAACGAGGTTGGACGAGGTGATAGAGGTAATGGAGACGAAGGACCGGCAGGTGAGGACGCACATGGAAACGGTCAAGGTAGCCTTGGAGGACGAGCTTGAGGAGACGTACCGGGAAATAAAAGAGGTGAAGCAGAAATTAGAAGAAGTGGAAGAAGGGGTGAGCGAAATTAAGAAGCGACGGAGAGGGGATAAGAAAGAGATAAAAGAGGAGGTAAAAGAATTGGTCCAAAGTCTGTGTTTGGATCGTGATGATGTGCTCATTAACCGGATGAGGGATTCGCAGGTGATGGAGGAGAAGCGAAGAGGAAGAGGACCCGGTGTAAGTGGTGACCAATATGGTCGTGCGTATGATGCGCCAGGTGATTTAAGAAGCTTGGGGGTCGAGATGGACCCGGGTGTTCGTGAGAGGCCGTTGGTGAAGTGTGCGACAGGTCTGGTGTGCGAAAAAGGAGGTGTGCGAGAAAGTCCGACTCTGGGGTGTGTGAGGAAAAAGTGCGTGCCAAGGAGTGAGGGTGCTGGCGAGAGTGAGTCGGTCGTAGCGCGTGTGCGAGGGAGCACATGGAAGCGCGGTGTGGTAAGTGTTACAGAGGGTGTGATGGGAGAGTGTGCGCAGGAGTGTGCGCGAGAAAGGTGTGTAACGGACAGGTGCATGAGGAAAGAGTGCGCTGTCGGGAGTAAGGGTGAGTGCGTTGTCAAGAGTGGAGGTGAGAGTAGTAAGAGTGACACGGAGCGTGAGTTGGTTGTGGCAGGTGAGAAAGGAACCACACCTGGAATGGTAGAGCGTGAGTGGGAATGCACGCTGGAATTGGTAGTGAGGCACGTGGTTGGGTGTGCGAGTGAGGGCACACCTGTGATTGTCACAGAGGAGGTGACCGAGGAGGGAGCGCGAAGAGGTGTGTTGGTGAGGTGTGCGACCAACGAATGTGTGCCAAAGTGTTCGGTGGTCAGGTGTGTGACCAAGGCTGGGAGTGGAATGAGTGTACCGAGGTGTGTAAGAAAAGGTACGACGAGGAGCATGGAAACGGCTGCATGTATGAGCAAGAAAGGGGTAGCGTATGCTTGTAAGCATCCAGGTGAAGCATCGACGGTAACCGGGTTAGCGGTTAGAGCGACTTTTAGCCGAATCGGGCCCTCGGTGCGTGCCGGGCCTCGCTTTGAACGGCCGCGTCCGTGCTCCACTAGGCGGAGCGGGCAGCCCGATAGGAAGGGTCGTCATGGCGACCACTTTTTGTTGAGGCATTCCGGCAGGTCGAGATCGGGCAATGGGATGGCTCCGTGCCGAGATGGTGCGTGGGACCTCGGCCCGGGTAAGCCCCCGTCCCTGCACCGAGTGCCGGACGCATCCAGCCGCCGGCACCAAAGAACCCGCATTCATTGCTCGGCTGTACGAAGCCGAGCTTTAGAAGGCAATTGGCGCACCGAGAGGATCTAATAAGTAGACGGGTGATGAGGTTAGTGTTTTGGCCCCGAAATTAGAAAAAAACAAAATTTGATGATTGGCAAAGGATTGGCAGTAATGATTGGCAGATGATGGGTAGTGATTGGCAAATTTTTGATTTGTTGAAATTTGATGTGCAAAATTGGTAGTGGGAGATGCCCGATGTGGTGGGATGGCAACTCTGTCATCCCTCACAAAGTGGGGCAAATGCGCTAAAGTTTATGGGGTGTATGGCAGTGAAAACTAGCCCGGGTGGGTTAGGTTATATTGATAGGGATCTAGCGAAGATGACATTAGGTGACGCTAAGGTTAGTTAGTGACAATGATACCTGTAGTGGGGACGCAGGTAGATTAGTGTGGATTATAATGACGTGGGAGCGCAATAGTTTAAAGGGACGACTGGGAAGCGCAAGTTTCAGAGGGGAGTAGTTAGCTGAGATGATGCTGTGTGAGAAGTGGAGCAGTGTGGAGCAGTGTATGAGTAGTGAGTGTTGTGGATCAGCGCGAATGCGCTTGGGGAGAGAAGGGTGCAGGTGGCACCAGGTGTGAGAGCACAGGTGTGCAAGTACAGGTGTGTGGAATACATGGAGCAGAGAATGAGTGGTGTGGAGAGAGTTGGAGTAAGTGGTACGGAGTGGTGTGCATGGTGCGAAGGTGTGGATGGGGGAAGAGTGGACCCCTTTCACGAGTACCCGGGGCGGGTAGTGTAAGTGTTAGGTAGAGGGTATAGGTAAATTGTGGTTGGATATTGGAATTTGTGGTGCGGTTGCAGAATGGTAATGTGGATGGGTGCATTAGTGTTGTGGAAATGGCTGGGCGTGTAGCCTGTTAGTGTGTGTAGTTGGTTTGGGCACTCCACCACTGGGAGGATGTCGGCCAGGTGAGGCCACAGGTGGGCTCTGGGAGCCGGTAGTAGTTGTTGTGGATGGGGCCCGAGGATCCGGAGGACGGACCCGGGTAGCCCAGTGCCAGAGGGCACCAAGGGGTGACAGAGCCAGGAGAGGGCCTTCCCCCGTTAGTTAGGTTAGGGTGAGGAGCAGGTAAGCTCGGGTGGCAACTACAGTGGTGGAGGTGTGCAGGTGGGTAGACCTGCTGGGAGAGCTACATGTCACAGCCCAGAAATTGTGCGAAGGCACCGGGAGATGAATCGGGGGAGTGAGACCCCAAATTGAGAAGCACCACAGTTTGGTCAATGGGAATTGGTTTTTAGAACCCATAGTGTAAGTTGGCCAATGGATTGGCAGGGAAAGACCCCGGGTAATGTAAAGTTGTTAAAGTCATTTAGGAAATAGTTAGGATTGATGAACCTGTCGCACCATACGCAGCCACTTACCTGTGGTGATGATGACTCCACACCTGTGTTCCTTTGTTCTGTGTTGCAGGAAATAAGAATTGCTGGTTGGATTGGTGAGACGCATCACGACGTGGATGAGACATTGGGGTGATTCCATCTCTCCCTCCTTAGGAGGGACTGATGATGAATTGGTGATGGCAAATTTGGATGTTGAATTGGAGATGGCAAATTTTGATGAGAGTTGGAAATGGCAAATTTGATTGGTTAGGAGGGAGAGAAGACGAATTTGGTTTATGGGAGGAAAGGGGAAGACAGTAGGGACGTTTGTTGATTTGTAAAGTAGATGTTTATGGGTAGTGTTGTGTTTTGTGGATACAGTAAGGGGTAAGGGAGGGGCAATGTAGGTTACCTGGTTGGGGGGGGGGGCGTACGGTAGGAACGTACCTGTCTCACCTGGTTCCCATGTGCCCCCAGTGTGCATCATCTTGTATTGCGTGCACTTTTGCGCCCTTACCACCTTACTCACTTGTCTTCTTTTTTTGTCTCCCACCTCCGAGGATCTGGCTTTGGGGCAGAGAGAGAGGAGAGAGAGGTGCTGGCTCTGCAGTTGTGGGCCTGCACTTTCGCTGCTTGCTGCCTGGATCGATACACCATATGGACCGCAATTTTTGTGGCCGCCCACCATGGACCGCAGTTCTTTTGCGGCCAAGCACCACCCGTGGATGGACCTCTGGGTCAACGTGGCACCTATGCCATACAGGTGAACCACTTTTAGTTGGCCCCCTGACGGCCACAATTCAGAAATGGACGCGGTTGGCGCCTTTCCTTATTTTTAAAGAAGCAAGAAGGCCAAGTACACCACATGAAGGCAAGACCAGCGGCAGAACATCGGCCAGCTGCGACACCACCGGTGACTATCGAACACTTTATTGGTGCACCGGATGGTGCTGACTGTGTTATGGGGTGGTGCTTTTGGTGGTTGGATGGGGTGCTCTGCACATTATTAAAGGCCGTAAGGCCACAGGGCACTCGTGGGTTGGTGTATCGATGCTGGCATGCGTGCTCTCTCTATGCATAACATCTGCATGTGTTCCTCAAAGAACAGGTCCTGGATCGTAGTGTAAATATCAGTGTAGTCTTGTGTAAATAATGCTCCCTACCGGCTATGTTTAGTTTGAGAATTCTTTCCGCGATTCGGTTATCCTGTGGGTGTGTTTCTGTGAGGAGAAGGGTGCAACGTCGCAGGGGGACATATTTACTCATTTGTGAATATCTGTAAAACTGTCGCACTCAGGGTTGAGTTAATAGTAGAGGGAACTACATCTGAGTGCCACACTAACGTAGGTAAAAATTTATCGGGTCGGGACGCCCCGAGGTAGAGAAGGGTGCAATGTTGCGGATATGGGATTTGGCCTCCATCCATATCCACTTGTAAATATTCCCCTATTTCCCCAATACTCCCCAACTATCCCCAATCCCCCATTCCCTAGTCCCATTGTCTGTAAACAACACTCTGTAGCCCCGACCTTCCCCTTTTTCCCCCATTAAATGTCGTGCCCAGGTTCACCGCATCTCACGTAGACAACTATAGGACATCTTGCTAGTTATTTAGTCTATGTCAGTTAAGGACTCATTTCCATTAATTCTGACTCTTCGTTGCACCAGAATGTGATTGTATGGCACCGTTAGTAAGTTTAGGACCTCCCAATACCTCCCCGCATCTCTTCCTCATGGAACAACAACACCAACAACAACAACAGCGGCGGCGGCGGCGCGGGGAGTGTGCGTCCTCACTCCGGCTTGGTTAGCCGCCATTGAACATGTGCTCCGACGGGGTTACCACGCAGGGGCTCACTGTCAGCTCCTCGTCAAGGGCGGAGCCCGGTAACCCCCCGCACCCAATAAGAAGCGGCGGACCGATTCCATCTGGGGCGGAGCTAACGAGCCGAGGGCGTGTCACTCCCCGCTGGACATGCGCAGGAAGACGGAGGTGACGTCAGATGCGCCTCAGCTTGGAGAAGAAAGGACGCCACCTCCTAGCACTGAGAAATACCTCCCCGCCTCTCTGGACCGGACCGGGTCGATTCTGCCCCTGAGCCAAGGTGCACCTTGAGCTATCGATTGCCTGCCCTCCCCTGCCATCAATCCCCGTGTAAGTCAGTCTTGTCCCGTTTGTCTGTGGTCTGTCGGGGCTAAGATAAGACTGTGTCTAAGTGTCCATCTTGCTGTGCTTTACCTCTTGCCGTGTAATCTAACCGTTCTGCATAACCAATATTATATCCTCCTCCGGAGGTCTTGAGAACTGTACCCCTTGTGTCGTTGCCTTAATCCCAGCCGTTGTGTCCTTTCCTTCATTGATCTAGCGTAGCGCGATTCGGCCAACGTTCGAGTGTAATCAGGTAAACTGTGCGAACACGGTGGCCATTCCGCTCGGCCCATCATAACATCTAAGTCGTGTCCGTAACAATACATTGAAACCTCTAACGACACTAATCATAACGAACCTGATTATGCTCCTCATTTGTGATTCGGTAAAAAGTCTGGCCCTGTCGACATTTAGGTGCATTGCTGGCTCTGATGGCAAATAAGAATAAACTAATGTTTCATGGTTTAGCAAATAGAGATAAATGCGCAATACTCGTGCAAATGAGTGAGAGTGTGAGCGAGAGAGTGAGAGAGTGAGAGAGTGAGAGAGTGAGAGAGTGAGAGAGTGAGAGAGTGAGAGTGAGAGTGAGAGTGAGAGTGAGAGAGGGAGTGAGAGATTGAGAGAGGGAGAGGGAGAGGGAGAGGGAGACTTTGAAGTCCTTTTATTATCAAAATAATACAAAAAAAAAAAAAAATGTATTTATATCTTTACACCAACCATAAATACATGAAAAAGCAATGAATCGAAAAGGTAACAAAAGTATCACGGCACACAATTTGCCAAAATAAACCATTAACTTTATACAACCTAAAAAAAAAACTACAAAAATAATACCAGTTGGTTCTCACGAACCTCACACAACCCTTCATGACACCAAGTATTGGTGAATTCATCAAGATTGTTTGCATCCTTATAGAATCAAAACTCTAGTTTAAGTCTTGCTGACACGAGGGCATTGAAAAACAACATTACATTGCATTCCCCGGCAGGTTTACCGTTCAATTTCTCCCTTCTTGAGAGATATATTGCCAGCTTGGCTGTTGCGACAAGAAACCTCATTAACATATTTTCCTTGCTTGACTTGGCATTAAAGCCGAAAATAAAAGAACGCAACGAGAAAACAACATTCATTCTGTGTGCCACAAGATTAAACCACCGAAACAAAGGAACCAATCTCACACAATTAATGAAGGCGTGGAACACGTCCTCCGTACATATGCAGAATGGGCAACGTGTGGATGTAGGAGAGAAATGGTTGATTAACTTATTGGAGGGGACTATCCAGTGGATCAGTCTCCATTGGAGATCACCAGATCTTTTACTTACGAGCTTGCTATACATGGAGTTCCATACAGGTTCAGAGGGGGGTCCCACAGGCAACAGTCTCTTCCACCGGATTACCCCATTTAGTGGCGTATCCCCCAGCAGTAACTTGACACATGACTTGTATAGCTCTTTACTGCGAGTCTCTTGAAAGGGGCTTATCCCCATGCTAACCGGGGGTAAGTCTTCCAACTTGAAGTGCACCAGTAACCCAGGAAAAACCCACTCATCGTGCAATGGTTCGAGCTCGTGGGACCAGCATACTCTCAGCCGTACCCCTATTCGTATCACCTCTCTCAACACTTTTGCAGTCACTCTTTCAGACCGAATTCCTGCTAGCTCGGCTACTTCTCGAGCTGATTTCCACCCGCAACCTGAAACTTGCCGGAGGTGCCATACTTTTGTGATGCCGGCAATTATGAAATGCTGGCAGCGGTCCCTACTTTTGGGTATGTTTGGGAAAAGCCGATTGCAGAACAAAGGCTCTTGTGCAAACATATGGATGTCGTAGTTGTCTTCTTGACGGCACACTGTGAGGTTCTGCCAAGCATTCAATACACTCTGATAAAAAACAGGAAGAGGAGATGTGTCAACTTGTTGAAGCAGGACCAAGAAACATTCACGGCCATATCCCAGCCCGCCAGCTTGCCACAAAATGTGGGTGGCCAAAACATGGTTTGGTAATTGCTCTTTCACCAAAAGGTTTTGCACAGAGCATAGCCGAAAGGCCATTGTACGGCTCCTGATGTCGACCAACTCTGGCCACCCTCGGCCAATGGACGGAATACAACGTTTGGCCGTAACCAGTGATGCCCTACCCAAAAGAACTCCAACAGTTGCCTTTGCACTTCCTTCACCAAGCCTTCTGGTGGTTGCAGGCAGATGAATCTGTGCCACAAGAAGGAGGCGACGAGGTTCTTGACTACCAAAACTCGGCCCTTATACGAAAGGTGAGGCAGGGCTCTCCTCCATCTACTCAATCTCTTTTTTACGCGTTCAGCGACACCTTCCCAGTTTTTCTGGCCGTACTGTGGGGATCCAAGGAACACTCCAAGATAGCGAACACCTTCATCCACCCACTTTAAACTTGCAGGAAGGTGTATTGGCGGGCTTTGCGCCATTCTAGATGCACTGTCCCTGACAGAGGGAACCCATAGCGCTTTGCTCTTTTCCCAGTTGCACTTCAACGAGGAAGCTAAACCAAACAAATGTAGGCACTTAGCCAGAGCTGCAATATCGTTATTGTTTTTAACAATGACTGCAACATCATCAGCATACGCCGATACGACAACTGGAGGATGATCAGGAGATATACTCATTCCAGAAACGTTATTCCTTAGTAACACGAGAAGTGATTCCATTACAAGGGTGAACAGTAAGCCGGAGACAGGGCAATCTTGCCTTACCCCCCTTTGAACCTGTATGGGAGAACAAAGCTCATTGTTCACCTTAACTAAACTGAATATATTGTTGTACAATAAAGCAATATAAGTTCTGAAAATATCTCCAAATCCACAGGCTTCAAGCACATGATTCAAAAAGACATGATCGATGCTATCAAAAGCCTTTTCTAAATCAAGAAAAATTATACCAGTCATTCTGCACACAGTTGCCATCTATCAGATCTCTAATGAAAAATATGTTATCATACATAGATCTACCTGGGATACAATAACTCTGATCAGGGTGAACCAAATCGCAAATTACCTTTTTAACTCGATTCGCCAGAACTTTTGAAAGGATTTTATAATCAGTGCACAGTAAAGAAACAGGTCTCCAATTCTTCATTTGTCGCAAATCACCAGCCTTTGGAAGGGACATCACCGCTCTTCTCAAACTTAAAGGCAATTCTCCATGAGTCAGTGATGATTCAAGAGCATGCATCAGTTCTGGACCTAATAGTTCCCAAAATTCCACATAAAATTCAGCCGGCAGTCCATCGATTCCAGGGGCTCTTCCCGAGTCCATTCCAGCCAGGGCTTGCGTTAACTCCTCGAGCGTAATTGGCGAGTCCATATCCAGCCGCTGGGGCTCAGTTAATGAGGATAGGTGAGAGGTTAAAAGTCTCATTGTTTCATCACAAACAACCTGTTTTGAAAACAGTTTGGAAAATAAGTCTTGAACACATAACCGTCTGTCTCTGGGATTTACAACAGCTCCGCCAGGATTAATTACAGAAAAAATGTTCTTGGGTGCTTTACTGACAGAGTCCAGACGAAAAAAAGCTTTACTAGGGGTATCTAAAACCTTTAAGTTCTTAACCCTTAGTCTGAGCAACAACCCTGCTGCTTTCTCCTGGATTAACTCTCTCAGCTGAGTCTTCTTTTCTAGTAATAACTGGAAGTTTCTTGCATTATTATTTTTAGCAAGTTTACCTTCGAGCTGTACAATGTCAGCTTCCAAACAAGTCATTGTAATATTCTTAACATTTGTAATGTTTGCTCTAAACGGTTGACAAAACACCCGAATCTGGGCTTTCGTATTGTCCCACCAAAGATTAACTGAAGAAAAAGAGGGCTTTCTTTGGATTTGATTAGCCCAGAAAACTTCGAAGGCTTCTTTAAATAGACCATCTTCTAGAAGACTAGTATTAAATTTCCAGTATGCACTTTTATTTATTGACTGAGGAAAAAGAAACCCCATGGTTACTAAATGATGGTCTGAGAATATTGATGGAAAATAATCCGGAGAGACTACAGCGTTTCTAAAAGGTGAGTTTATATACCATCGGTCGAGTCTCGCAAAGGACACTCTTCCTCTGGTGATACGGCTCCAGGTAAACTGAGGTTCATTGGGGGAAAGTACCCTCCATACATCCAGCAAACCAACCCGAGAAAGGAAAAGGGATAAATCAATACATGATTTGGGATGAGGTTCTGCCGAGTTCCTGTCCATTACAGGTTCAAAGGTACAGTTGAAATCACCCCCGATACACACACATTGGTTTAGATCAACTGTCTGCAGGTGATTAATCACAGACGCAAAGAAAGCTTTCCGTTCTGTGCTCTCACTTGGAAATTTGCCTCTTCAAAATTAATTTTGAAAGTGATGTTGAGGCCTGTGTCGTCCCCACGGTCTGGAAGGACCATATACACCTGTCTGCGGAGGCTCATTACGTGCTTAACACGTTCATTCCGACACCCAAGAGGGATTGTTGAAATCCTCGATACCATTTTACCGTACCGTGATAGCACGGTTGTCATTTGGGATAAATGGTGGTACGTTAGAAATAACCACTCTCGTCACGGGAGTTAATAGCGGCGATGCCATCATAAAGTGACCACTTTCCGTGGTTATTCCCGTACTTACCACGTCATGGACGAGTTCCTCGTCCAAAACGAACACCACCACTTTCTGGTTCATACGCGAAGCTGCACGTATGTTTTCATCCCCAACAATGCTCCCCACAGCGAGGATGATGTCCTCGACAGGGACTCCATCCGGAGGCACGCACACAAACGCGTGCTTCCTGGTTAAGCCTTCAAAGTCATCGCGACGAGAGTGCGCATTCGCCATTCCGGCGAAAATACCCCCCCCCCCCTCCCCCCGCTTGTCCGAGCCGGACAAGAGGGTATCAAACCTAAATAAACGAACTAAAGTAAATAATAAACGTGCATTATAAGCACAGAAATGGCTTACAACGTGCCGTCAATGCCAGTAGGAAGCACCCACAATGGGCCCGCTCTCAATCCTCTCTCTCTCGAAGGCAAAGGTGTAGAACAGATGAAAACAAATGCCAAAGCACACAGGTTGGAAAAGGAGAGGGGGGGGGGCAGGAGAGGGGGTAAAACTCACGACGGACTCACCAAAACACAGAGCAGTTGCTCACAGCCGCCATGACGCTACACCCAACGCACCGGCAGCCGATAGGTGGCGACAGAGAGAGAGAGAGAGAGAGATTGAGAGTGAGAGAGTGTGAGAGAGAATGGGAGAGTGAGAGTGAGGGAGAGAGTGAGGGAGAGAGTGAGGGAGAGAGTGAGGGAGAGAGAGAGAGAGAGAGAGATTGAGAGTGAGAGAGAGTGAGAGAGAGTGAGGGAGAGTGAGAGAGAGAGATGTTTGTGTGCTTTTATTATAAACTAGGGCATGCCCGTACTATATATATATCTAAAATTATATCCCCCCCTCTATTTACATGAAATGGTTTGGTCCATGTGCGAAATGGTTTGGTCCAAAGCGAACGGCTTGCGAGTACGGTGACAATCCCCCCCCTCTATTAACATGAAATGGTTTGGTCCAAAGCGAACGGCTTGCGGAGTTTGGTAAAGAAATCGCCATAGCTCGGTAACTACTTGTCCGATTAATATGAAACCTTGAAAAGGCACATCCTCGGGTCCCCAGCAATATACCTGGCAAGTTTCAAGTATATCGGACCCGTGGTTGTCGAGAAACAGCGGTCACAGACAAACACACAGACATACACACAGACATTCACACAGAGATTACTGGAATTATAGATAGATGTATCAAAACACACATGGAAAACACCACGAATTTTTACAAGAAAAGGAAGTTGTACAAGCAAAAAAGATGTATATACATATATATGTGGACATTGAGCTCAAGTAAAATTTACAAAAACAAACAACACCTCATCTGTAAAAGAAATCGTCGTTCACACTGTCGAAACTCAAATGGTAATACTGCTCTAATTTTATCCGGGCCGACACTATTCCTTAAAAGCAAAAGAGCACATTTTCATCTCTGCCACTCAATTTGATCTTCCTAGTCTTATAAATTGCAAGTTTAGCAATCCCGCACAGAAAATTCAAGAAAGGGACCACTGTCTTGCTCTTGGTGCTCCTTTCAATGCCATACACAAAAATTGGAACAGAAAAAACAAACTTAAATTTATAAAATAACTGTTGGAGGAAACAAAAAAGGGGTACCAATCTCCTACATTTCACGAAAGCACGAGTCACATTTTCAGCCTCTTCACAAAAAGGACAAACATTCTGTACAGAGGGATCAAACTTATGAAGTAAGTATTGGGTGACCAGGGCCTGATGAACTAATCTCCAATTTAAGTCTCCGGTTCGACCTAAAGTTGGAGACCGACACATCTCTTTCCACACTGGAGATAGGAACGAACTAGCCGGAATGATCTCCCCCCACCGATTTTTTAAAGGTTTTGTGAAACCCGGTGAAAGCACCTCTTGGCATATCCCATAAATAACTTTTTTTTCCCATCACATGAAAAACACCACAACCATCTGAATTTGAGAAGACACACTGTTTTTTTGAGGTGATTTGGAGCTCAGGGAAATAGAGACGAGAGTCCACCACTTCATCTGCCCCAGTCCACCCGGTATTTAATTCCCTGAATATTAATCACAACTCTCAAAACTTTGTCCACCATTCTAGATGACTGAACCCCCACTTTTAATGTGAGAGAACCAGTGGATAACCATCCATTTAGGGAAGGCTTCATCAGGTCTCGCACTCTGTTTATTCCATTACTGGTGAAGCAATGCATAAATGACCTGGAGGTTGAAATTTCTGGGAATAAAGGATTCAGAACCAATGGCTCATGCATATATTTTTTGGCATCGTAGGACACCTCTAATCGTTGTATTCCAAGGACTTGCCAGGCATTCAAAAGGCTTTGATGAAACTCGGGAAACAGAGTCGTGTTGACATGCTGCAGGTCCATGAGGAAGAGCTCTCGGTCATACTTCAACCCATCTGCTTCCTGCAGCCAAGCATTTGTGAGAGGCCGCCACGGGACACACTCACTGTACAGAAAAACGCTTTATCATCAACATGCGAAAAGCCATTATCCGACTCGGGACATGTATCAAGCTTTGGCCACCTGCATTTCGGGGTCTGCACACCACACCTGGTCCAAGCCAATGGTGGCCTCCCCAGAAAAACTGAGTTGGAACCCTTTGAATGCCTGTGAACAAGTATCTAGGAGGTTGGAGGGGGATAACTTTATGCCAAATAAATGGAACCACCAGGTTATTTATTATTGTCACCCTTGCCTTAAGCGATAGAAGGTGGTGCAACTGTTTCCATCTAGCCAGTTTCTGCTTAATTCTTTCCAAGAAACCCTCCCAATTTTTTTGTTCATATGCTTGGACTCCTAGAAATAACCCTAAATATTTAAACCCCTCTTTATTCCACTGCATTCCTCCTGGTAACACAGGTGGAGCTGAGGAAGGTTGACTGGGGCCCACCCATAAGGCAACACTTTTGTTCCAATTTACTTTTGCCGTGGAAGTGAGCTCAAACTGGGACAGACATCGAGAGACCTCACCCACATCATTTTGGCTGCAGCAACACAAATGTCATCCGCATAAGCTTAAGTGACCATTTTGTAGTTTTTTGTTAAGGAGCCTCCTTACACTGAGTTGCGGAGCAAAGCTAGTAAAGGTTCAACGAGAGACTGTACATAGAGCATACCTGAACCAACCGAGAGAGAGCACACCTGAAAGCGGGTAGCCCTGACGGATGACTCGCTGAAAGGGAAAAGGGCGACATAAGCTGTTGTTTACCTTCAACAGACACGATGCATTTTCATACAACTTAACATAGGAAACAAAATTTTGTCCGAAACCAGCTCTCCTTCGTACAGCAAACAAAAAAGAATGGTCAACACTGTCAAAAGCTTTTTCTTGATCTAAAAGAACCAAACCAAAACCATGAGATGTAGTACGACCGAGACTGATCAAGGCTCTCACCAAAAAAATGTTATCGGAAATAGAACGTTCGGGAACACAATAAGACTGATCAATATCAATCAAAAAGGGGATGACTTCCTTTAGACGTATCGTGAGCACCTTCGACAATATTTTATAGTCCGTATTTAGGAGTGACACAGGCCGCCAATTTGTGACGTCTTTCAAGTTCCCTTTTTTAGGAAGGAGACACAAAACTGACCTCCAGCAACTTAGTGGCAATTCACCTTGTTCAAGGCTATCATGAAAGATGTCAAGTAGAGTAGGGCAAAGAATGTCCGAAAAGGCCTTGTAAATTTCAACTGGGAGGCCGTCAAGTCCATGGGGATTTCCCATCTTGGATTCCTTTAAGAGCAGCAATAAGTTCTCCGAGAGAGATGCCAGGCTCCAGTTGTTGTTGCTGGTCTTCAGACAGAGATGGGAGCAGTTCAAACATCCCGTTTCTGTTTTCCTGGTTCACCGTTTACAAGGCAAACAGCTTTGAATAAAAGTTTTGTAATTCATTCTTCATGTCACTTTGAGAAGACAGAAGCGCACCGGCAGAAGAGCACAAAGCGTGAATTTGTTGAGGGATCTTGGCTGTCTTTTCCAAATTGAAAAAGTCTTTGTTTGGTTTGTCAAATTGGATATTGTCCATTCGCAGTCGGACGAAAGCACCAGATGCACGCTCTTTCACCATTTCAGCCAGTCGTGTTCTTTTCTCTGACAACTGCTGGGCCTTTTCGTTGGACATTCCAGATTTCTGCTCACAGTAAAGTATATCGTTTTTAAGGCAGTTATCACACCGAGTGTGTTACAGGTATTATAATGACAGTATTGCTGGCAAAAACACTTAAATTGGGATTTTGTGCAATCCCACCATTGCCTTAAATTTAGGGAGGAAAACTTTTGCATTTCACATTCTTTCCATACCATTCTGACTGCTTCTTTGAAATGCTCACTTTGTAAAAGTTTGACATTGAAAGACCAATATGCACAAATGTGATGCGAGCGTAAGAAAGTCCACAAACGTGATAAGGTAAGCCACATACAACAACGACCATGTGATGATCAGAAAAACCAGATGGCCTTATATAAGAATTCTTGACAAGATTTACCTCATCACGGTTAACATAAATTCTATCCAAACGAGCCATTGTCAAAAGATTTCTTGCGGCACAAACCCACGTGTACTGCCGGATGTTGGGGTTCTGTACCCGCCACACATCCACAAGTTGAAATATTTTAACGAGCTGTGCCAAAGGCCTTTCACTCGGCGGATGAGGCTCAGGAGTGTTTCTATCAAGTTGTGGGTTGAGGGTACAGTTGTAGTCTCCTCCCAGACAAACCAACATTGACAGGTCAATAGTGCTTAAAAAACCCACTAACTTGTGAAGAAAAGCACTTCTTGCAGATTTAGCACTTGAGCAGTATACATTAGTCGTGCAAATCTTTTGATTACCGCTGACAAACTCCACAGATAGTAAATGGCCCTTGCAAATTTCCCTACATCTGATCTCCAACGGCTGGAGTCTCGGATGTAACACTACTGCCACACCAGCCTTGGCATCAACGAAAGCACTGGAGAAAAAGTGACAACCTTTAAAGATTTTACGCCACTCAACCTCAGAAGACTGATTTGCATGCGTCTCTTGCAACATCAGCACATCAATTTTTTCATTCTGAAACATTTGAAACACCTGGAGGCGACGCACACAACTGCGACCACCATTGATGTTTAAGGATGCTACTTTCATCTCCACTCTGTTAACTATTCATGAAGTTCCTTACCCACTCGAGTTACACATTTTCTTAGCCTCTGGAATTGAGGTTCTGACATGTTAACCTGATAGGGTTCACGAATCATGTTCTTTGCAGTCAAAATAAAATCATGCAGATTCAGAAAGTAGTCTTTGATTTTTACATTTCTTTTCCTGAACGTTTCATCAAGGAACTTAACAACATTTTCTTGAGAAACCATGGTGATGGTGTTGTCATCACCCTCCTCACTCTCTTGAGCACTTAAAGCACTAAAGAGTGGAGTAGAAGAGGTTTCATCAGAATGAAGTGCTTCGTCTTGATCTGCACCTTTTCCTACTATTTGTTGAACACTTAGTTTTGGAAACAGCAATTCTCCAGGGTCAAGGACCTCCGTGCTCTTTGCAGACCTTTCCAAATTTACCATTTCCCCTGTGGCTATAAGTATGTCCCCCACCTCATCATCCCTTTCATTTTTATCTGTCAGGGAAGGGTTAACGTTATCGTCACACTCACAGTCGTAAGGACTTCCCCCTTTATCTCTTTTTTCCTCAATAGCTGGTCCAGCTGCTAACTCGTCTGAGGGAGTTTGGTTATCAGGACAAGGACTTTACCCCATCCTGAGAGGATCGACTATTTTCCGGGTCATACACACAGAATCTCGGCAAGTTGTGCAAGCGAATCTTCCTCACGTACACACACTTCCGGTACCATCTCTATTACCGCCAAGGAGTTTCCGGTGTGGGCCTCACCCTGGAGGTCCTGCGAGCCTGACACGATCTGAATCTTATTTTGCTTTTCATTGGAATCACAGGATTCATCACTTGAACGCTTCTGACCTTTTTTTTCCCCCTGGTTTCCGCTACGGATACTTCCATGTTATCGTCCGCACTGTCGTGAACAGTGGACGAAATGGGAGAGGGTTCAACCACTTTCATTCCCACCTTAGGTGGAGGGGCGGGTTAGTCACCTCACATTCTAATTCTACCACTTCCCCCCCGGTCGGGGTGGTCGAGTCTGGCACTTCGCTTACCGCAGTCGGTGCGGTGGGTGGATCAACCACTCGATCCGCCTCCTCCCCTTCAGTGTGCGACTGTGCGGTGAAGAGTCGCCGCTCCTCACCAATCCTCCGCTTTCCTGCGGTGTAACCGCATTGGGGCAGGCACTCCTCACATGCCCGTAAGCCCCACACCCGAAACACGTCATAGCCTCCGAGGAGGCATACATTTTGTATTCAAAGCCGTTGATTTTCACACTCAACACGACATTGAGCGTTTTTACATGTGCAGGCAGTATCATGTACACCACCCTCTTAAAGGACATGACATGTTTGAATCGGTCGCAAACATTTCGCATCGGCACCATCGAAATCCTCGATACGACCTTACCGAACTTGCTTAATTGTTCACGTGTATCCTCATTTCTAATAAATGGCGGGATATTACTGATGTTAATCTTTACCGTAGGGGCTTGTAAAGCGAACACAGAGAGGAACGTGTTCGGTTGAATGAACAAGCCTTGTTCAACTGCACTCGCTACCATGCGCTCCTCGGACAACAATACGACGAATTTCTTATTCATACGAGAGGCAGCGCGAATACTGTGTGCACCAACGATGCTTCCAATGGCGGAAAGCACATCGTTAATTTCCACCTCGTTGGGAGGAACACAAACTCGCCCGTGTTTACGAGTTAGCGATTCGTACGTATCAATGCGGAAACGTTCGCCCGCCATTCTAACTCGACCAAAGACACGTTCGTAACCGAGAACCGAGAGAACCCAATGTTTGTCGAACACCAACAAACAGATCAGCTATAGCCTAAAGCCATTAAACACAGCCACAAAGTGAAGAAAGACCGCCCATGGCCGCCGGCTTCGGACCCTCTCGACACCGGACTGTGCGCTCTCTCTCCCCGTCTCCCGTACAGTTAATAGACAGGACAGCGAAGAGGTACAACAAAGCACGAAAGATAAAAAGAACAAAAGAGAAAAGCAACAGAGACACAGTGCGTACAGAGAGAGAAAGACAAAGAGAAACTAGAACGGGCACTCGGTAGAGCGCATACCTTCGCCGCAGCTACTGTTCTGTACTTGGCATGGGAGTGTAGGGAACAGAACAACAAAAATACGATTTTGACCTTTTCGTGACCTTGACCTTGACCTTTGACCCGATTGCTCCCAAAATCTAATCAAATGTGTCCCGTATAATAACCAATCATCCCACCAAATTTCATGCAATTCGGTTGAATACTTTTTGAGTTATGCGAATAACATACACACACACACACAGACATACAAATAAATACACAGCGATCAAAACATAACCTTCCGCTTTTGCGAAGGTAATTAACCTGAAATTGCAGACAGAATTATTTATTTTATCTGAGAAGCTAAACGAATCTTCTTCTTCTTTAGTACCTCAAACTTTATGTGAAATGCGATCGATTTTTAAAAATCAGAATTTGAGCAAATCTGTTTCATTCGTCTGTTAATATGCCTCCCCGATTGACAAATCTGCAATTTGAATTTCATTTGAGGTTGAAATGATTGCGGGAGATCGCGTTATAGTGATGACGTCTTGGATGGACATCCTCTTCTTCAGTCGCTCATAACTTTGAGTGAAATACGATCGAGTTAAAAATAGTCAGAATTTGAGCAAATCTGTTTCATTCGTTTGTTAATATGCCTCATCTCTTGACAAATCTGCAATTATAATTTTTTTTGAGGTTGAAATGATCGCGGGAGATTGCGTTATAGTGATGACGTCCTGGATGGACATCTTCTTCTTCAGTCGCGCATAACTTTGAGTGAAATACGATCGAGTTAAAAATAGTCAGAATTTGAGCAAATCTGTTTCATTCGTTTGTTAATATGCCTCATCTATTGTCAAATCTGCAATTATAATTTTTTTTGAGGTTGAAATGATCGCGGGAGATCGCGTTATAGTGATGACGTCCTGGATGGACATCTTCTTCTTCAGTCGCTCATAACTTTGAGTGAAATACGATCGAGTTAAAAATAGTCAGAATTTGAGCAAATCTGTTTCCCAAAATCTAATCAAATGTGTCCCGTATAATAACCAATCATCCCACCAAATTTCATGCAATTCGGTTGAATACTTTTTGAGTTATGCGATTAACATACACACACACAGACATACAAATAAATACACAGCGATCAAAACATAACCTTCCGCTTTTGCGAAGGTAATAACCACAGAAGTTAATTAATTATTGATATAATTTAAAGCACCCCACCACGTGATTTAAAAACACCTCACCACCACGTGATTAACGTGAAGTTAACTTCTGCTGAACTTGGGTACGACTAAGAAGAAGACCTTTGTTGGTCGAAGGCTTCTCGAGAAGTAAAGATCGACCGTCCTAAAGCTACGTCCGTGTCTTATATAATCTCCCGATTATTTATTTAATTCAAATGAGACACCCTGCTTGCACTGCGGAGTTTCTAGTATTTCTCACAGATATATCTATATATATACTAGCTTGGCTCGGCTCGCTGTGCTCGCCTCCCCACGCGTCGTTACTGAGGCACAGGCTTATTTTACCTGAGGATAATGACTGTACCTGAGTTGCTGTGTTGTTGTAGCGACCCATGGGTCCCCCAAAGCTCGAGACCAGCAACACAATCCCCTTGCCCAAGCCGGTGACGTAACCGGCGGACAAACCTCGGCGCCGAGGTTATAATTGCTTGCACCTGTCGGTCACATGACCACCAAAGCGTGCCTCGCCTGAGAGGCGTGGCTTTGGTTCTGACGTATGCTTTTTGGTTTGGATAATATGTATGCGAACCCGATAAATGGGTTTTCAGAGTTCCCGAGTTGATTATACAATAAACATCTTCTCGGACGAGTTTGTGTCTTGTCCGTCACTTCGTCCGTCTCAAGCAGGAGCGCTGCTCCTTCACTGGTGACCCCGAGTTTACGACACGCGATGGACACGGCAGTGTCCCTCAAACTGCCCACTTTCTGGGAAGCACATGCCGCTGTCTGGTTCGCTCAGGCGGACTCCCAGTTCGCCCCGCGTGGCATTACGGAGGACACCACTAAATACCATTACGTGGTCGCCGCGCTCAGCTCCATTACCGCTGCCTGAGCCTCCTCCAGAGCCCGCCCGCTGACGGCAAGTACGACGCCATCAAGGCACTTCTTCTGGGCGCTTTCGCCCTCTCCCCGGCTGAACGCGCACGACGCCTGCTCGACCTTCCTGAGCTCGGCGATACGCGCCCGTCCGAACGTATGGACTACATGCTCGCGTTGCACGGCGAGCACCCCTCGGATTTCCTTTTCCGGGAGCTTTTTCTCCGCCAGCTCCCGGCCCAGGTTTGGGTCGCCCTGGCAAGCACGACCATCGCGAACCCCCGCGACCTCGCCAGGGAGGCTGACAAGATCGATTCGGCAAGCCAGCTCGTCGGGGTGGCTGCCGGGAGCCCACCCGCCGCCCAGTCGGCGCCCGCGGCGCAGTTTCCCGCCCACCCGCCCGACGCCCGCGACGCAGCTTCCTTCCCGGAGGCCGCCGGGCCGGCGCGACTGGCAGCGGCGACGCCGTGTCGCCCGGTCCCGACGCGTCGACCGGAGCCCCCGCCAGACCCGGCCTGGTGTTATTTCCATGCCAGGTTCGGGCGGCGGGCCCGATCATGTCAACCCCCGTGCACGTTCGGCAAGTCGGGAAACGGTCGGGCCGGCGCTCACTACCAGCCATGAGCGCCGGCCGTTCTGGAAACCTGCTATTCATCGCAAACCAAGCGTTGGGGCGGCGTTTTCTCTGCGACACCAGCGCTCAGCTGAGCGTCATTCCCGCTTCGGCGGAGGACAGGCGGGCCGCCATTTGCAGCCCCTCCTTAATCGCGGCCAACGGCTCCGCCATCCGCACCTTCGGCCCACGCACCTTCGCCCTCCGCTTCGGCAGCCAGCTCTTTCGCTGGGAGTTCGTGACGACGGACGTCCCCATGGCTTTGCTCGGTGCCGATTTCCTTTGCGCCCATGGGCTGCTGGTCGACGATAAACGTCGGCGTCTCGTCAGCGCCGAAATTTTCAGCTCGCTGGCATGCGCCTTGAGCCGTTCCGCGCCCACCGAGCTTTCCTGCATCCTCCCGTTGGCAGACGACTTCACGCGTCTCCTCGCGGAGTTCCCGGCCCTCATGCGACCGACGTTTTCGGCCGTCGCGGTGCGTCACAGCATCGAGCATCATATTCCCACTACGGGCCCGCCGGTGTACGCCTGAGCTCGCTGTCTCGACCCAGCCAAACTCGCCGTCGCCAAGGCCGAGTTCGCCGCGCTGGAGCGCCTCGGCATCGTGCGGCGCTCCGACAGCGCCTGGGCCTCGCCGCCGCACATCGTCCCGAAGCCGGGGGGCGGATGGCGGCCATGCGGCGACTACCGCCGCCTCAACGACGCCACTACCCCCGACAGGTACCCCGTCCCGCACATCCAGGATTTTTCCGCCCGGTTGGCGGGGCGGACCATTTTTTCAAAAGTGGACCTGATTCGGGGGTCCACCAGGTGCCCGTCCGCCCGGCCGACATCCCGAAGACGGCCGTTATTACACCTTACGGCCTCTTCGAATTCCTCCAGATGCCTTTCGGCCTCAATAACGTGGCACAGGCGTTCCAGCGCCTGATGGACGGCGTGCTGCGCAACTTGCCGTTCCTCTTTACCTACCTGGACGACATCCTCGTCGCCAGCACGTCCAGAGCCGAGCACCTCCTCCACCTCCGGACGCTGTTCGGCCGCCTCAGCGAGCACGGCTTGATCGTCAACCCATCCAAATGTCACTTTGGTGCGACGACGATCGACTTTTTGGGCCACCGCATCACCCGGAACGGCGCCGTGCCGCTACCGGCCAAAGTCGAGGCCATCGCCACTTTCCCGTGCCCCCGCTCCGTCAAGGCGCTGCAGGAGTTCCTCGGGATGGTGAACCTTTATCACCGCTTCGTGCCCCGAGCTGCGCAACTCATGCGGCCCTTGTACACCGCCCTCCGCGGCCAGCCGGCGAAGCGCGACGTCGTCTGGTCCACGGACATGGACGCTGCTTTCACCGGCGAGAAACGGGCCCTCGCCAACGCCATGCTGCTGGCCCACCCGGTACCCCATGCTCCCATCGCCCTCACCACGGACGCCTCCGACTACGCCGTGGGCGCGGTTCATGAACAATGGGTAAACGGGGCCTGGCAGCCGCTCGCGTTCTTCAGCCGGCAACTCCTGCCCAACGAGTTGAAGTACAGCACTTTCGACCGCGAGCTCCTCGGGCTGTACCTGGCCATCCGCCATTTTCGCCACCTCCTGGAGGGCCGCCCGTTCACGGCCTTTGTCGACCACAAGCCATTGATTTTCGCCATGGCCAAGGACATGGAGCCGTGGTCGGCCCGCCAGCAGCGCCACCTCTCCGCCGTGTCGGAATACACCATGGACATCCGACACGTCACCGGAAAGGACAACGCCGTGGCCGACTGGCTTTCTCGAGCCGGCGCCAACGCCGTCCACCTCGGCATCGATTCCGCCCTGATGGCGACGGACCAGGCCACCGATGGCACGGTGCAGGCGCTCCGGGTGGCGGACACGGGCCTCCGCTTGGCTGACGTCCCCTTCGCGGACACGGTCCTGCTTTGTGATGTCTCCGAAGGCCGACCTCGCCCCGTTGTGCCGGTCAACTGGCGGCGGCGCATTTTTGCTTCGCTCCACGGCCTCTCTCACCCGGGCCGCAAGGCATCCCAGAGGCTGGTGTCGGCACGTTTCGTCTGGCACGGGTTGTGACGGGACGTCCGCGACTGGGCCAACGCCTGCACACCTTGCCAGCGGGCCAAGGTCCACCGTCACACCCAGGCTCCGCTGGCTCCTTTCACCATGCCCGAGCGACGTTTCGACCACGTCCACGTGGACCTGGTGGGTCCCCTGCCCCCATCGCAGGGGTTCACCCACCTGCTTACCATGGTGGACAGGACCACCAGGTGGCGCCGTGCCCCTTGCCTCCACCACCACCGCCGACGTGGCCCAGGCGTTCATCGCCACCTGGGTCGCGCGTTTCGGCACACCGGCGGACATCTCGTCGTACCGCGGCCCACAGTTCACGTCTGAACTGTGGGGCACGGTCGCCCGCACGTTGGGCGTTACCCTGCACCGCACCACGGCCTACCACCCCCAGGCCAATTGGTTGTGTGAGCGGTTCTACCGCTCCATGAAGGCCGCACTCATGGCCGGCCTCCAGGACGACGGCTGGGCCGACCGTCTCCCGTGGGTCCTTTTGGGCCTCCGCACGGTTCCAAAGGAGGACCTCCAGGCGTCCACCGCCGAGCTGGTGTACGGCCAGGCCCTCCGCGTCCCAGGCGAGTTCGTGCCCAACGACACCAGCCCCTGGTCCGCCGCGCGCCAGCGCACGGACTTCCAGGAGGCCGCCCAGCGTTTCGCCCACGTCCCGCCACGGCGACCCCCAATCCTACGTCCCCCCAGCGCTCCGCACGGCGGAGTACGTCTTTGTGCGCCACGACGCGCACCGGGGGCCACTCCGGCCAACATAGAATGGACCCTTCCGGGTCCTACGACGGGACCACAAGTCCTTCGTCGTCAGCATCGGCGGCCGGGCGGACTGGAATTCGGTGGACCGCCTCAAGCCGGCCCACATGGACGTCGGCTAGCCGCCACGGCTGGCTCTCCCACCGCGGCGCGGCCGCCCCCCATCCACTGCACCCCCTGCCCGGCCACCCGCCACCACACCGGACCCCCCCCCCCCCCCCCGCGACCAGCTAGGGGTCGTTTCGGTCGGGTCATCCGGACCCCCCTCAGGTTGACCTTCCTGGACCAAGTCGATTCTGGGGGGGGCGTGTGTAGCGACCCATGGGTCCCCCAAACCTCGAGACCAGCAACACAATGTCCTTGCCCAAGCCGGTGACGTAACCGGCGGACAAACCTCGGCGCCGAGGTTATAATTGCTTGCACCTGTCGGTCACATGACCACAAAAGCGTGCCTCGCCTGAGAGGCGTGGCTTTGGTTCTGACGTATGTTTTTGGTTTGGATTATATGTATGCGAACCCGATAAATGGGTTTTCAGAGTTCCCGAGTTGATTATACAATAAACATCTTCTCGGACGAGTTTGTGTCTTGTCCGTCACTTCGTCCGTCTCAAGCAGGAGCGCTGCTCCTTCATTGTCATGATTTACACCAATCATAATACAAACAATTATTTTGCACAAATTTATTTGTAGTGTTTGTGATATTACATTTTTATAAGCAATTTAGGTTGAAGATTTCGGTTAAAAAAAAAAACAATTCAAAAAAGAACCCCTCAGCACATACATACGGGAGGGGTAAGTGCAGACTGGAAGTTTGGGACGATTACACCTCACCACACATAATTCAAAACACCTCACCCCCATGTAATTTTAAACACCTCACCCCCACGTAATTTAAAACACCTCACCACCACGTAATTCAAAACACCTCACCACCATGTAATTTAAAACACCTCACCCCCATGTAATCCAAAACACCTCACCCCCATGTAATTCAAAACACCTCACCACCACGTAATTCAAAACACCTCACCACCATGTAATTTAAAACACCTCACCACCATGTCATTTAAAACACCTCACCCCCATGTAATTTTAAACACCTCACCCCCACGTAATTTAAAACACCTCACCACCACGTAATTCAAAACACCTCACCACCACATAATCCAAAACACCTCACCCCCATGTAATCCAAAACACCTCACCCCAGTAGTGTAATAATGTTGTTTCTGGGACACCTCCGTTTAACATGGGAAATCCCTATCTAATGTCATTTACCCCCTTGTCTTTTTCAAAAATCATAAACACCTCTATTTCTCCCACCCTCATCTTTATGAACCTTTTGTCTGTAGTACCTATCCTTAATGTTGTTCATTAGACCACTCAAACACTACAAATATTTGTTTTCTCTTATAGACCTATCATCCTTCTTCTACATATCATCTGGCAGATTAATCTTTGACCCATTCACTTCCATATTAATTCTTTCCCTCCCTCATTGCCCCTAAACACCTATATTTCTCTCACCCTGTTCTTTACGAACCTTCTAACCTTTTGACATGTTATCCTTATTCATTAGACCACTTAAACACCTGTGATCCTTCTGACCTCATGGACCTTTTAACCTTTTACTCTTAATATCATCTGGTGAATATAACCCACTCAAACAACGACCCTACAAATATTTGTTTATGCGTGGGAAATAATTTAATTCTCTTGCCACTCTCTTCACCATCTAATATATTAACAAAAAATATGTTTGAGTTTGGTTCTTTATTAAGATATTTTAACTGAGCTAAGATAAAATGGTAAACCTCCCTCAATGTTCTTATTTGAGCGCCTCCAGTGCCACACACTTTTTGGTAGGCTCTGCCCACCTTTTGTTAAGCTCCGTCCACTTTTTGGAAAAACCCCGCCCACTTTTTGGTAAGCCACGCCCACCTTTTACTAAGCCCCGCCCACTTTTTGTTAAGCCACGCCCACTTTTTGCTATGCCCCGCCCACTTTTGCTAAGCTCCGCCCACTTTTGCTAAGTCCCACCCACTTTATAAACTCTTCAGCATTGTATCATTTCCAGGTAATACATAACATCATTTTCAGGGAATTTCCATCACATCATTTCCAGTTAAGACACGCCCAGGGAATTTCCACAGGAAATGACACACACCCAGCCCTTCTTATAAAAGGCACCGACCACACAGGCTTTTTCAAACACGCTTTCTGCTTCACTTGAGAATGGACTCCTATGCCGAAATGGAATGGGATAACTTTGCTATTCCTTGGAGTCCTACTACCTGTGTAGCGCTCAACCTTCAGATTGATGAACTGGACTCGAACCTCTTGTCGATGGAGGAAATTGTATCTGAGCTACGAAATGAAAATTCTACTTTTAACACAACTTGGGATAAAGTTATTTTTTTGTTTGAAGATCTTTTGAACAACCAAGACCCACAGAACGAGTACTACCTTGATGACCCAGCCAAAGAGTTATACCTTGGAGATCCACAAAATCCTGAAAAAGAGTTCTACCATGATGATACTTATTGTGAGTTATCAAAACAAAACCCACTGAACGAGTTCTACCTTGATGACCCAGCCAAAGAGTTATACCTTGGAGACTCACTAAATTTGGGAAAAACAAATTATGAGGTCTGCCTAGATGGTTCTAACTGTGGAGCCTACCTTGGAGACTCACTAAATTTGGGAAAAACTAATTATGAGGTCTGCCTAGATGGTTCTAACTGTGGAGCCTACCTTGGAGACTCACTAAATTTGGGAAAAACTAATTATGAGGTTTGCCTAGATGGTTCTAACTGTGGAGCCTACCTTGGAGACTCACTAAATTTGGGAAAAACTAATTATGAGGTCTGCCTAGATGGTTCTAACTGTGGAGCCTACCTTGGAGACTCACTAAATTTGGGAAAAACTAATTATGAGGTCTGCCTAGATGGTTCTAACTGTGGAGCCTACCTTGGAGACTCACTAAATTTGGGAAAAACTAATTATGAGGTCTGCCTAGATGGTTCTAACTGTGGAGCCTACCTTGGAGACTCACTAAATTTGGGAAAAACTAATTATGAGGTTTGCCTAGATGGTTCTAACTGTGGAGCCTACCTTGGAGACTCACTAAATTTGGGAAAAACTAATTATGAGGTCTGCCTAGATGGTTCTAACTGTGGAGCCTACCTTGGAGACTCACTAAATTTGGGAAAAACTAATTATGAGGTTTGCCTAGATGGTTCTAACTGTGGAGCCTACCTTGGAGACTCACTAAATTTGGGAAAAACTAATTATGAGGTCTGCCTAGATGGTTCTAACTGTGGAGCCTACCTTGGAGACTCACTAAATTTGGGAAAAACTAATTATGAGGTTTGCCTAGATGGTTCTAACTGTGGAGCCTACCTTGGAGACTCACTAAATTTGGGAAAAACTAATTATGAGGTCTGCCTAGATGGTTCTAACTGTGGAGCCTACCTTGGAGACTCACTAAATTTGGGAAAAACTAATTATGAGGTCTGCCTAGATGGTTCTAACTGTGGAGCCTACCTTGGAGACTCACTAAATTTGGGAAAAACTAATTATGAGGTCTGCCTAGATGGTTCTAACTGTGGAGCCTACCTTGGAGACTCACTAAATTTCATAAAATTAGGAAAAGAGTTTTACCTTGGAGACTTTGAAAACTGGTTTCGTTTTGGAGACTCTGAATGGGGGTTTTGTTTTGATAACTCGGAATGTGATACCTATCTTGGAGACTCAACAGGATTGTGGTTATACCTTGGGAACTTGGAAAGTTGGTTTTATTTTGGAGACTCTACCTGTGGGGTTCCTCTTGGAGACTCTTTGGATTCTAAAGCAATGAACAATGTTCTTTATTTAATGACACTTGATTTAAGCAATATCAAGAAAGTTCGAGGAAGAAAATGCTGGAAAATTCTTTCTTCCCATTTCTACTTCTTCAAACTTAAAAGCCTTGAAAGACAGAATTGGAGGAAGAGGAAAAAAAAAAAAAGAAATACGTATTTAAAAAAGAAGAAAAGAAAGATTATGTTAGGGTTTGGGTGGGATTTTGAATGTGAGGGTTAGGGATGGGGTTGGGTTAGGGTTGGGATTTTGAATGTGAGGGTTAGGGTTGGGGTTGGGTTAGGGATGGGGTTGGGTTAGGGATGGGGTTGGGTTAGGGATGGGTTGGGTTAGGGTTGGGATTTTGAATGTGAGGGTTAGGGTTGGGGTTGGGTTAGGGATGGGGTTGGGTTAGGGATGGGTTGGGTTAGGGATGGGGTTGGGTTAGGGATGGGGTTGGGTTAGGGTTGGGGTTGGGTTAGGGATGGGGTTGGGTTAGGGATGGGGTTGGGTTAGGGATGGGGTTGGGTTAGGGATGGGGTTGGGTTAGGGATGGGGTTGGGTTAGGGATGGGTTGGGTTAGGGATGGGTTTGGGTTAGGGATGGGGTTGGGTTAGGGCTTGGGTTGGGTTAGGGTTTGTATATTATTATGACTCACTCGCACATACACACACACACAAAAGTTAAGCCCCAACTAAAAAGTTGTGGGATTCTGTGTTTGGGGTTCACAGATTTAAAAACGTATCCCCATTATACACACAAAAGTTAAGCCCCAACTAAAAAGTTGTGGGATTCTGTGTTTGGGGTTCACAGATTTAAAAACGTATCCCCATTATACACACACAAAAGTTAAGCCCCAACTAAAAAGTTGTGGGATTCTGTGTTTGGGGTTCACAGATTTAAAAACGTATCCCCATTATACACACACAAAAGTTAAGCCCCAACTAAAAAGTTGTGGGATTCTGTGTTTGGGGTTCACAGATTTAAAAACGTATCCCCATTATACACACACAAAAGTTAAGCCCCAACTAAAAAGTTGTGGGATTCTGTGTTTGGGGTTCACAGATTTAAAAACGTATCCCCATTACATTTTATTTATTTATTTATTATTTTCAAGGGTATTATCTGCTTACTTGTGTTTTTTGTAATTCTTGTGAGTAAAATGAACCCAAGATTTCTTCTCCATTTAAATCATATAATTTGTAGGTCCAAGGGACTGTATCCATTACATCAATGATTTTAAATAATTCACGAGTCCATTTTTGTGTATAACCTTTCTCAAAATGACTTTTCCATTTGTATATTCTTACAATATCACCAACTTTAAACTTGGGCTTTCTCAAATTAATCTCCTTTTCATATTCTAATTTTGTAAATGTTTCTGATGGTTTTGATTGTGTTGATGAATGAACTGTATTATTGTAATTATCTACAATATCCTGAATTAAATACACCCATTTTTGAGAACCGAGTTGTGTGAATTTTTTATATAATTTCTCTTTTAAAGTACGATTAAAACGCTCAATAACAACTGCCTTTCCTTCATTAAAGGTGCTGTATAATTTAATACCCTTCCCCTTAAGAAATTTCATGAATATTTTGTTATAGAACTCTGTTCCCTCATCAGTCCATAACTTCTTTGGTTTCCTTTTATCCCGATCAAATATTAGCTTAAAGGCTAACATTAAAGTATCACCCCTTTTATTTTTTAAAGGGACAACCCAGGCAAATCTACTCCTCAAATCAATAACGGTTAAAGCATACCTGTATCCCCTGTCATTATTCAATTCAATTAAATCAGCGGACCATATGTGGTCAGTGTATTTAGAATAAACCTTCCTTCTTTTAAACTTTGTGATTATAGGTTTGTGTAATTCTTCAGCCAAAAGCTCCTCAGTCTTGATGGCATCATTAGAGCCTAATAGTTTTTTGAGGAATAACCAAGACCAAGTTTCAATTTAGCATTTATCAAATTTCTCACAATAAACCTATCAACTTTCTCTCTCAACGTTGGATTTTGTATCAAAGACAAATTATACAACATTTCGCTGTCGGCTTTATGTTTTTCAGTCAACGTAGTGGTTTTCCCATAAGCAATATCATGCTTCATACACACTTCGTCAACCCTATTTGTAGGTTTAGACCAAGGTTTAGGATTGTCAGCCTCATCTAATCTTTTATCCAAGTTTGTTCCTGGACCACAGAAAGAATACCCTGGAAGGTGTAATTCCCCTGGAATTCCAGTTGTTGTAAATTTACTTCCTGACAGAAACTTTTGTATGTCTCCTCCTCTTTTAGGAGAGATGAATTGGCACTTTTTAGAGCCACATACTTGACATATTCCTTTTTGATAAACTCTATTATTTTTAGCTTTAACATAAGAGATATTTTTAGATTTAGTTTTCTTTTTACATTTGAGACAATAACTCATATTTATTTATCAGAAAAATTCCGACAGAGTATCAAAACCTTTTTGGTTTTCAACATATACATTTCAATCTTTATTTTTAAAACATAAAGAATCCTAAGGAATGCCTTCACTCTCTCCTCCATTTATTTACAAATAAAAACTAACTAAAGTCAATGACACCAACATCATCAATCACATAATCTTTTCCTTCTTCTTCTTCTTCTTCTTCACCACTTTCTCGTTTAAATCTCTGAAATTGAAGACATTGACGTTCTTATTTTTGAAACCATTATCTTCATAAGAGTTGTTAATTCTTTAATTTCCTCTTCGGTGCGTTGAGATTGATTTATTTGCTTTAATACACTCAATCTTTTATGAATCTCAGTGATTTCCATCTTTTTATATTTTTCCTCCCTCTCTCTTTGCTCCCTCTCCTCCTCCTCCATTTTCTCCCTCTCCTCCTTCTCCTTTTTCTCCCTTTTCTCCCTTTCCTCCTTCTCCCTTTTCTCCCTTTCCTCCTTCTCCTTTTTCTCCCTTTCCTCCTTCTCCTTTTTCTCCCTCTCCTCCTTCTCCTCCTTTTTCTCCCTCTCCTCCTTCTCCTCCCTCTCCCTTTCCTCCTTCTCCTTTTTCTCTCTTTCCTCCTTCTCTTCTTCAACTCCTTCCTCATCCCTTGCTACCCTTGAGTTTGAACCCCAAAGAATATTATACATATACTCATCTGGATTTTGAGATATTCTTGTATCTATAATTATTTTTCTCATAATAGGATACCAATAAGATTTGTTGACGATTTCTAAAAGAGTTTTATATTTCATAACTTTGAGAAGTTCATTTTTATTTAATATTTTAAACAAGTCTCTATTTGTGGGTTTAACAATATCAGTATAAGGCCAGTTTTTAATGACAAAATTCCCATGTATATGCTCCAAATCATAAGGTATGTAATACCGAGCACCCTTTTCTTGTAGGTATCCTTGAATACAAAAATTATAATTCTCTTGTAGTCTTCTTCCTGCCATTTATGTATCAGAAATATATGTGAGATTAATATTATGACAGGTAATACCACCCCATCTTCCCACTACCAAATCGGTTTGTATTCCTCGGCTTTCTATCCTTATCTCATTACCTTCCTTCTTTGTCATGCGAACCATCGCTATACTATCATATATTTTTATTTTCTTAAAATCACGTATTTGTTGTTTACTAATTGTACTTCCACATAAATCCTTATCTTCACCAAGTGGATAATATTCTTCTTTACGAGACTGATTTAAATCATGTAGGTCTTCTATGTTTATTGAAAAAGACCAATTATACCCTAAATCAGGCATATCATACCCCCATTTATTAATTCGCATATTAACTAAATGTCCTTCTTTATAAAATTTAATTGTAAGCAGGTAGTTAAATTCAATGAGGAAAGGTGTATGGTCAGTATAACCAGGTGTTGTGGTTGTAAATTTTACTTGTTTCACAAAACGTGCTGTTTTCTTTAAAGATATATATTGTGATAAATCACTGAATCTAATCAAGTCATTCGCATCTGTAGGGTTTGGATAATTGATTAATTTATAAGTATTCTTCATATTAATATTTTTACTTACACTATATTTTTGTCGTTCAGCCTGTGCCTTTGTATAATAATTTGATAAATCAATATCCTGAGAGGATTTTCCAAAGATAGAACCATCTTTTCCAACATAGGTCATTTATATTAGATAAAAAATGATATCATAAAAATTTTCATTATTGTTGAGTTGAAATAATACATATAAACATAATTGGCCACAACATTTAGAATTAATTTCTTGAACTTGGAATGTTTGATAAACACCATTCTGTAAGAATTGTATTACTTCAACAGGTGGTGGCATACCATAACTATCAAAATAATATTTATCCTGACTATTATGAATACAAACCCAATGAGAACCATTCTGTGTGTCTAAATTCATAATAATATTCTTTGTATTCTTATTTATATGTGTTAATTCATCTCTCATACAAATAACCACATTATCAATTTTTAGTGTTTTACAATACTTAGCTAGTTCTATATTTGACGTTGTATTCTTTCCAAATTGTTTAAACCATTTATCCATTTATTTATGAGAAAGATACAATCCATTACCCCGTTTAGTTAGTTTAACACCCGCTTGAGCGATAGAGGAAAGCATATCTCCAACCAACAATCTAGCTTTATCAGGTAGACTTTCAAGTTTTTGAGCAAAATCTACAATTACACCACTTCCACTAATTTGTTTCTCCAACTCCTTGTTATGTCTTTCCAATTCTTTTTGAGCTTTTAGTTGTGCCTTCCTTTCGTTAGCAGTTTTTACCGCTGCTGAAATACCACCAGTCAATGCTCCCGCCGCACTTAAACCAGCAAATAAAGGAATTAGAAACGGGAGAAATCCTCCTCTTGACTCGTCTATTGAATATTTCTTTAACATAGGTTTCGTCATTTTAATTTTAAGTGATCCAACATCATTTAGTGTTTTTACTTGTGTGTGTGTGAGTAAAACATCAATTCTTACAGCTCCTTTTCTTTGAATTGTATTAACATTAATAATACAAGGCTTTTGATTTTGAATACAAGATGTTAATTTATTAAGATTGATTTGATTAACATATACCCCAACCATTTATTTATGAGAAAAAACCTATGTGATATTAATCATAACACCATTATCTGTATTAATCTGTAATTCTGTTTCCTCCAAAAGCAAACAATATGCATTAACCTCTTCACTCTCCCCTCTTTCAATGTATAGAGAAGTATCCACTCGATTAGACTTTATAGTTTCCTTTTGAGAACTCAGGTCAATTGCGTAGATTGTATAAAGTTTTTGAAACGCAACCATATCCAAAATAGGATCATTATTACCATTACTTTCACACACCTTTTGGTAGGACTTGTAGGCTTCCGCATAATCATTTTTTTCCCAATCAATTTCCAATCTATCTCGCGGATAAAATGTGCCATCAAGAGAAACCCGAAGTTGTTTCACCTTTGCATTATCACTCAGGGCATTATTCTTATTAGTACCGTCCTCTCCATCTGGTTTTTTAAAAATGAGCCAGAGGTATCGTGGCTTTCCTTGAAGAACACCCAAATTCCAAGTGTAGGTAGTGTGTTCCAATTTAACGTGTTGACATCTTCTTTTAAGGTATGATACATTTAGCGGTTTCTTTGAGTTAAGTCTTCTATTTAACATCTCTTCCGTTTTAAGATTAGGAGTATATTCACTGATATACCAACACAAATCATTAATAACAAATTTATTATTTTCTCCAAAAGCATTTTCATCCCCAAAAAGCAATCTATTTACATTATCATTCCTTTGTAGTTGAAATCTAATTTTAAGCCCATACAAAACTTTATCATAATCACAAAATCCAAATATACCTTTCAGAGGTACTGCTACGGTAAAACTATTCTCAGCTTTTGCGTCATCATTATACATTGACTTCCTTTGACTATAACCAGGGTCTGCGTTTGTACCCGTTGACATATCAGGAATAAAACCCTCAACAGCTCCCTTACCCATTCTATCACTAAACGAATATAGTGTAAATTTCATCATTTCAGATGTAGCAGAGACATAATCAACCGCTTCAACCTCTTGTGTTCCAATATACAGGCGGACACTGTCAAACATTTTCCAGAAGAAATCATTTACGAGTGTAGCATTAGTATTATTCGCAGCCTTAGTGAATTTAAATTTACACAGCAAGAAACTATCAGCTATATTCAAGTAAGTTTGTTGATTATTTATTTCAAAACTTTTTGTTCCGTTTGAATTCCAGTCTGTTCCTGTTATAGCATTTACCTTAAAATAGTCTTCCTTTTTAGTGGAGTTTGAAATGATAATCGTATCATCCAAATCATAGATACTATCAATCGCTTCCATACTTGTATTTATATAGCATTAAAATTGTTGAAACCCTGACCCAAGTATTTTAATGATTTTTTGTCGTTCTTGTGAAGATAGTTGAGTTTTACCTTTTTTTATTTCTTTGATTGCTTGTAATTTATGAGACTCCTTTTGAGCATCTTTTATACTCTTTATAGCACCCGCAACGGAGCCCACGGCAGAAGCAGTTGAACCAATTAGGTCTTTATGTTTAAGGATGGTTGAACCAATACCCATTAGAGTATCAATTATCCCATCTCCTTTATTTCGAAATTGATGACCTACACCTCGTTGTCTCTTAGGTTTATAGTATCCTCTACCCACATACCTTGTATAGTCTGGTGAAAGGAACATGCCCTCCCCTGTAATTATTTTATATTTTCCCAACTCGTGTTTTCTCACAATAACCATTATTTATTTATTGAAAAACTTCACGTAGGTGAATTCTGATGGATATAATTTCATCATTAAAGGATATCATACGATTATCTTGGTCGGTTATCCTAAAACTTACTCTGTATATGGTTTTTCCTGACACAGGTAAATAGACAAGATTTTTTGGTTCCATATTAAATTTATAACCAATCGGGGTTGAGTATGCACTGAATGAAAATATTGTATTTGTTCTTATTCCATCGTTATAAGCACCATCAATCAAATCACAATGAATTAATACTGAATTTATACCGGAGGATATTTGGATAACATTATCACTGTAAAACGTCCCGTTATTTTCAATCTTTTTTGAAGAGAAACCCAATAGCTCTCTAAACGAATTTTCAATCGTGAAATCAACTTTATAATTATTTTTAAGTTTAATAGTTGATTTTGAAGTGTGTTTTTGAATATCTATTACAATATTTTTTGGTTCATCACCTTTTTCTTTCATAAGGCGAGAGACTTCTGAAGATATTTGAGAAATCTCGTAAGCTCCAGGTGAAACGGTTATAGTTTTATATCCACTTCCTGGATTATAACTAAACTTGTTGTTTTTCTCTGTGATATTAAAAAGGGTATTGTAAGTTTCCATTGACAACAAAGATGCCTCATATGAGGTAAGGGGGTCAAGTTGTAGTGGGTAAGGGAATGAAGCTGTGTAATCGCTCGTTGTGAAATTAAAACTAAGAATTGTGCTTCTCATCTTATTTAATATCTAATAAAATATCTTTGTATTGACATTTATTAATTATTTTCATGTTCATCAACTGATCTAAAATGGCTGAGGATTCATTAAAACAATTGTTGTTTCCAGCCTTCTTACTACCTAACAACAATAATAGCCTATTAACTAATTGTGATGGGTCATTTGGAAGAAAACTAACACCCGAACCAAGCTTACTTAAAGCATCAATAATATGTTTCTCCTTCTCATTCTTCTTACTTTTACCAGCAACAGAAACTCCATAATCAAGTGCATTTAGCAACTCAATATATACCCTATCTTCCTCTCTTTCCATATCAAGTGGTTCCTCAAAATATTTTGAACCGCTGAATCCGGGGTTTGTTAGAAGAAACATTAATCTTGGAGTTAATTTAACATTTGGTTGAGTAGAACTCAAGAACATCAATTCATCATTAAATATCAATACCTTTTCTTCCACAAGATGAAACACTGCTGGTTCTTCTGTTGGAATGAGACCTGCTCTGGTTTTTGAACCCGCCGAATATTCATTGTTTTGAAGAGCTTCCACAACATAATTAGGGGGTTGATTTACCTCCTCAAGTTTCCGAAATAATCCCTCGTCATCATATTCTAATTCACCAAGTTCTTGTTTTGTTATCTGACTAAAATCTTTGAGCATTTGAAGTTTTTTCGGAGTAAATTCTACCGTGGGAACTGTAGGTGAGTGTTGAGTTTTCAAAAGTGGTTTAAAGAATTTCTCTTGTTTTCTTTCAAAGGCTTCTTCACCAGTTAGTTTCTGTCTCCGTTTCTTCTTTATCTCTTCCTGTTGTTTAACAACTTTTGAAACTAATTGTTGATGTTCCTTAAACTTTCTTTCTCTTTCTTCGGTATTCATTTTCTGTATTTATTTATTGAAAAATATCATTTAGTATCTCATCTTGTTTCACAACAATATATTTATATTTTCCAATCGTGTGTTTCATATAATTTTCAAATTCTTTTTTACTACATAACGTAGAGCAATTATCTCTCCAAAAATTATTTACATCTATTGAATTTAACTTAAATAAAATAAAAGTATTGGCATTGTTTCTTATTGAGCGTCGAGGGAGTTGAAAATATGATTGACTAAGATATATACAATTACAAGAAGAATGTCTCCCTCTTGTATAGTAGCTATCCATTACTGTTTGGTTTCTCTCATTAACACAATCATCAAAGATGACGAGGTTCTTTTTTGATTTATCTAAATCTTGAGGTGAAGGTATATCATCCGTATTATCACTGAGAATACAAGTTATGGGTTTCGATTTTGATTTCTGTGTATCACAAAATAATTGTATTATATCTTCAATATTATAATCATTCAGTTTGTTTTGAAGTTTAAATAAACCGATAATGTCTTCCTTTTTAAGACCTGCATTAAAACCCTGTGAGAGTAGTTGATACTCGGGTTGAAAACTTGACTTTGTAAAAATTATTAAATTATCATAATCTAAAAAATTAGGACCAAGGAGCATCTTTAAAAGTAAACAGGTTTTCCCACATCCGCTTGAACCAACTATTAGACATCTCAATGAATTTGGAATGTTTTTATGGTTATTAAATTTTATCTTATTTTCCCAAACGGGTAAAAAATCATTCATTTATATATTTGGAAAACAAGTCATCCAACTTTTTTTGAGCTATTTTAGAAACTCTATATTTTATCCTGAGTTCGGGTTTAATTTCAAAATAATTCATTATTTTATTTATGTAGTATCTTGTATTAACATTTCCATTAAAATTATTTTGAATAATAAATATCATTAAACCCTTATACATTTCCTCAATACAAAGAGTCTCTTTCCTTGTAAGAAATGGTGTATTATCACCATAATGCTTAACATTCATCTCTCTTATTAATCTTGTAAAGTAATTCATTTTTGGTTCTAATTTAAAAGAGTTATATGTTTTTTTATATTTCTTATTATCATTAATTAGAATATAATCACAGAATAAACATTGTTTATATGAATCCTCATCATTAAGCCCCACTCTATCACAAGCCGGACAATTCTCTAATTTATCATATGGAGAGTCTGGAAATTCTAAATATCCTTCAGAACTTATCATATTTATGTGGTAAATTTTTACTTAAACTAAACGCAAGTTTATTCATTAATAAATACAATGTTTCAAAGCACAAAAGACAAATTTCAATCAATCTCTACTTCGGTGGAAGATATAGAAAAATATGTCAAAGATGTTAAATTGAACAAAGATAAATATGGAAATTTTTGGGTAAAACCAGTTATGGAAAATAACATGAGCCCCTCTATTTCATTTAAAGGAAGAGCTCTAACTATACCTGGAAAGACATCCATTAAAGTAAATCTAACAAAAGTTTCTCCTCTACTCCTGGCAATTTATTCAAAGCTTGAAAAAGTGATTGACCACGATACTTTGAAAAAGAATGATAAGACCATTAATAATTCTAGAGGAGACATTTGTATTTTCTTTAATAATCCAAAGGGTGTAGATCTAAGTAAAATGAATGATGTTAATATTTCTGGTGAAATGTCATTTCGTTCTATGATAGTTAGAGATTATTTAAAGATAACTTTTGATATAAAAATTGTAGAGATTGAATCTGTTAATGAAAGAAAGTATATAGATATTGATGGGAATATTTTTCTTGCTAATTAAATATGAGTCAATACAGCAGTGAAGATTTTACTATTTCATTGAACTCGGACGATAGTGATGATAGTATTTCATTGAACTTGGACGATGGTGATGATAGTATTTCATTGAACACAGATGATAGTTATGATACTAATAGTTTGTGCTCAAATGATAGTTATGAGAGTAGCTTTATTGATGACTCTGAGTATGATTCTGAGTATTCATGTGATAGTTATGACTTAGATGATTCTGAGTGAAAAAGTGTTTTAGTTTAAGCACAGCGATATATATAAAACGGAGCTGTAAAGCTCAAAAGTGTTTTATTTTAAGCACAGTGATATATATAAAACACCACGTTTTCTCACGCTATAAATATGGTTTATTGTGATACTTGCGAGAAGGAAGTAAAATATTATAAACAACATATTCTCACCGCAAAACATACATACAACATTTTAAACAAACTTTCCCCTCTTCCACCTGAAACAAAACACTGTTCTACATGTAATAAAAATATCCTCAAGAAAGGCTTCAAAATACATCTTAAAACAAATCTACATTTATCAAATTTTATCACAACTAAAAACTCTGATGGAGCATTCAAAGGACATATTAAAATAAGAGTCTTTAACTTCAAACCTCCTGAACCAGAGTCTATAGTTGATGCTGTAGAAATAGTTAAACCTGCTGTTCAAACGTTGATTGAAAAAACACTAAAGGAAATGAAACCACTTAAATTTTATATGGGAGTAAAATTAGAAATGACAAAGGATGAAGGAGTTATAGATGCACCATACATGAGAACTGAGCCACACTTTATATCTTCATATCAAGATTTTAAAACATCAGGAGTCTATGATGAACTTATTAAACAAGAGCAAGATGTGGATAATTCAATCGTAGGAAGTGGATTCAATATAGGAAAAATTATTTACATAGACATTCATATTCTTAAATCAGATCCTCTAAAAGCTTCTTCTTACATTGATTTACCCAGTGTTATCAAAAATAGAAAAGCAGTTATCAATATCAAAAATAAAGACAATAAATGTTTTCTCTGGTCTATTTTAGCACACTTACATCCTCCACATTTTCATGATGAAAGAGTATCTCATTATAAAAAATATGAGAATACATTAAATACGAAAGATCTAAAGTTTCCGATGACTTTAAATGATATTCCTAAATTTGAAAAGATGAATAATTTATCAGTTAATGTTTATGGTCTAACAGAAACAAACAACATTCAGGTTTTAAAGCTTTCTGACAATTGTAAACAAACTCATATTAATCTTCTATATTTTAATTCAGACGAAAATTCACATTATACATACATCAAAGATATTGCTAAATTAATAAAACCACAAGTCTGTAAGAGAACAAATAAAATATATATTTGTTTGCGTTGTCTTAACTTCTTCAATTCACAAGAAAGATTAGATAAACATTCAAATTATTGTGGCGAACATAAATCAACGGTAATCAATATGCCTAAAGAAGGCTCAAAGATCACATTCAAAGATGAAAATAAAAAGATCAAACATCCATTTGTTATATATGCTGATTTTGAAAGTATTTTAGAAAAAATTGATACTGCTTCTCAAGATCCAAAAGAATCATACACAAATAAATATCAAAAACATACTCCTTGTGGTTTTTGTTATTATATCAAATCATCCGTTGGTGATAAATATAACAAGTTAGAGATGTATAGAGGCTCAAATACCCCAGAGGAGTTTGTGAAACGACTAGAAAAAGACTGTGTTCGATTAACCAAGATAATGAGAGAAACCAATAAACCAATGTCCTTAACAAGTAAAGAAAAAAGGGAATTTATAAAAAACAATGTCTGTCATATTTGTGAGGAGAAAATTGGTAAAGGTCTAAAGGTTAGAGACCATTGTCATCTCACTGGTAAATATAGAGGTCCGGCTCATCAAAGTTGTAATATTAATTATCAACTCCCCTCTTTCATTCCTGTCTTTCTTCATAACAACGCTCATTATGATACACATCTATTTATCAAGGAACTCTCAAAGACTTCTGGAAGTATCTCAGCAATTCCAAACACGGATCAGAAATACATTTCATTCACAAAAACAATTCACACATCTCCTATTACTCATATCAGATTTCTTGATACATTTAAATTCATGGCAAGTCCATTGGTTAACTTGGTTCAAAATCTAAAAGAGTTTCCATGTCTTTCAGAGTATTTTTTAGATAAAGATTTTCTAACACAAAAGGGAATTTACCCCTATGACTATATGGACTCATTTGAGAGATTCAATGAAACACAACTTCCTTCAAAAGAAAATTTCTATAACAAATTAAATAATAGTCATATATCTGATAAAGATTATGTACACGCACAAAATGTTTGGGAAAAATATAACATCAAGAATCTTGGCGAGTATCACGATTTGTATCTCAAAACTGATGTGCTTTTATTGGCCGATGTATTTGAAGCCTTTAGATCTGTTTGTCGCACTGGATATGGATTGGATCCTGCTCACTACTACACAGCACCTGGATTGGCCTGGAGTGCGATGTTGAAAATGACAAAACAAGATTTGGATTTGATAACCGATGTTGATATGCTTTTGATGATTGAAAAGGCAAAAAGAGGTGGAATTTCACAAGTCTGCTCGAGTAGATACGCAAAAGCAAATAACAAATATCTTCCAAATTATGATCCAACGAAAGAGAGTTCTTACTTGATGTACTATGACGCGAACAACCTGTATGGCTGGGCAATGTCTCAGGCTCTTCCTTATGGAAAACTTAGATGGGTAAAGGAAAAAGACTACAAAAACGTTTTACAAGATGTATGTATCTCTACACAAAAAGAATTGGATGAAGAAAAAGTTGGTTATTATTTTGAAATTGATTTAAAATATCCAGAGGAACTCCATAACCTACACAAAGATCTCCCATTTGCTTGTGAGAAAGAAAGTCCAAAGAAAGAATGGTTGAGTGATTATCAACGATCGTTTGATATAGGTGAATCAACAGAAAAATTACTTACTACATTATATAACAAGAAAAATTATGTTCTACACCAAAGAAATTTGCGACAATATTTATCAAAAGGTCTAAGAGTAGAGAAGATCCATAGGGTTCTAAAGTTCAATCAAAGTCATTGGTTAAAGGGGTACATTGATTTTAATACACAAAGAAGAACAGAGTCAAAAACAGATTTTGAGAAAGACTTTTATAAATTGATGAATAATGCGGTCTTTGGTAAGACTATGGAGAATGTGAGGAAAAGACAAAATATCAGACTATCAACATCTTGGGAACAAGCATCAAAATTAATTAATAGACCGAGTTTTACTCGAGCTGAGGTCTTTACTGAGAACTTTTGTGCGATCCATTTGATTAAAGAGAGTATTGAAATGAACAAACCTATTTATATTGGAACAACAATTCTTGATTTATCAAAGTCATTAATGTATGATTACTTTTATAATAACTTGAGGAAGAAATATCAAAATGATGTTAATCTACTTTATATGGATACAGATAGTTTTATTTTGAAAATTAATACCAACGATGTTTATTCAGACATGAAAAGAGACATTAATATCTATGACACGAGTAATTACAGTCCAGAGAGTGAGTTGTTCTCTTCTAAAAATAAAAAGGTGATTGGAAAGTTCAAGGATGAATTAGGAGGAAATGTTATGAGTGAATTTGTGGGATTGAGGTCAAAGGCTTATGCTTATAAATACATTGTGAATAACGTTGAAAAGACTGATAAGAAGTTAAAAGGTGTAAAGAAAAATGTTATTAAAGAAACAATAAACTTTAAGGATTATTATAACTGTTTAACAACAAAGAAAGAAGAGTTTAGAAAGATTAATGGAATAAGAAGTTATAAACATCAATTATATTCAGAAGAGATAAATAAGAAAGCATTGGGGGCTTTTGATGATAAGAGGTTTATTTTAGAAAATGGAATTGATAGTCTCCCTTATGGTTATATAAGTATATAAGTGATAAGATATATATATAAGTGATAAGATATATATAAGTGATAAGATATATATAAGTGATAAGATATATATAAGTGATAAGATATATATAAGTGATAAGTTAAAAAGGGGGGGTTGGGGATTTTAACGGGCTACCGCCGCCTTTTTTACTATTATATAAATGATAGAACCAAGTATCAACCAGACTAAAGAGTGGAGGTGTAATCAACCTTGGTATATAAATGGAAAACATAATGAATGTGAAAAATATCAAATAGGTATAATTGAAAAGGCAACTGGTAAAAAAGTTCACAAAACAAATAAGAGAATTAATTTAAATACCGGTGAATTGGGTAAAAAAGATGGAAATATTTTTGAGTGGACGGAAAACTTTGATGGTTGTCAGGAAAATATATACTTTAATTTAAAAATGGTATGTGGCACTGGAGGCGCTCAAATAAGAACATTGAGGGAGGTTTACCATTTTATCTTAGCTCAGTTAAAATATCTTAATAAAGAACCAAACTCAAACATATTTTTTGTTAATATATTAGATGGTGAAGAGAGTGGCAAGAGAATTAAATTATTTCCCACGCATAAACAAATATTTGTAGGGTCGTTGTTTGAGTGGGTTATATTCACCAGATGATATTAAGAGTAAAAGGTTAAAAGGTCCATGAGGTCAGAAGGATCACAGGTGTTTAAGTGGTCTAATGAATAAGGATAACATGTCAAAAGGTTAGAAGGTTCGTAAAGAACAGGGTGAGAGAAATATAGGTGTTTAGGGGCAATGAGGGAGGGAAAGAATTAATATGGAAGTGAATGGGTCAAAGATTAATCTGCCAGATGATATGTAGAAGAAGGATGATAGGTCTATAAGAGAAAACAAATATTTGTAGTGTTTGAGTGGTCTAATGAACAACATTAAGGATAGGTACTACAGACAAAAGGTTCATAAAGATGAGGGTGGGAGAAATAGAGGTGTTTATGATTTTTGAAAAAGACAAGGGGGTAAATGACATTAGATAGGGATTTCCCATGTTAAACGGAGGTGTCCCAGAAACAACATTATTACACTACTCACCCCCATGTAATTCAAAACACATCACCACCACATAATCCAAAACACCTCACCCCCATGTAATTCAAAACACCTCACCACCATGTAATCCAAAACACCTCACCGCCATGTAATTCAAAACACCTCACCACCACGTAATTCAAAACACCTCACCACCATGTAATCCAAAACACCTCACCGCCATGTAATTCAAAACACCTCACCACCACATAATCCAAAACACCTCACCCCCATGTAATTCAAAACACCTCACCACCATGTAATCCAAAACACCTCACCGCCATGTAATTCAAAACACCTCACCACCAAGTAATTCAAAACACCTCACCACCAAGTGATTTAAAACACCTCACCACCAAGTGATTTAAAACACCTCACCATCACGTAATTCAAAACACTTCACCACCACGTGATTTAAAACACCTCACCACCACGTGATTTAAAAACACCTCACCACCACATAATTCAAAACACCTCACCACCACGTGATTTAAAAACACCTCACCACCATGAGATTCAAAACCACCACCATGTGATTTAAAAACACCTCACCACCACATAATTCAAAACACCTCACCACCACGTGATTTAAAAACACCTCACCATCACGAGATTCAAAACCACCACCACGTTATTAAAAATCACTTCACAACCACGGAAACAAAAGTTTGAGGGAGTCGTTAAGTGACAACACAGACACTGCCCAGATGTGTAGATATTTAGATAAATGACTGTACCCGAGTTGCCGTTCTGTCATGGTTTAAACCAATCATAATTCAAACAATTATTTTGCACAAATGTATTTGTAATATACGTGATATCACATTTTATAAACAAATGAAGTTGAAAAAAAAAAATTCCCCAAAAAATTCCAAAAAATAAAAAAATTGGAAATTTTTTCAAAATAAATACACTTATGACATACCGACGGGAGAGATATGTGCATACCAGAAGTTTGGTACGATTTCACAAAACTTTGAGAAAGTAGTTCAGTGACAACCAACACAGGACAGGACAGATGCTGCACAAATATATATATATATATATATGGTATATATATATATATGGTATATATATATATATATATATATATATATGGTATATATATATATATATATATATATATATATATATATATATATATATATATATATATATATACATATATATATATATATATATATTGCGAAGAAATTAAATAAGTAGCGCACGTAGCATCAAGATGGTCGATCTTTTATTTTCGACAAGCTTACGACCAACAGGTATTCTTCTTAGTCTTCCTCGAGTTCAACGAAATGACTACTTTATTTACTTACGACTTTCGTCGTAAATGGCCGTCGCCATTTTTATCTTTGCCATTTTTGACTTTTGTCTTTTACTATTCCTGTTAGTTTTCAACTATTTTGCTTTGTGCAGTTACCAGAGTGTGACGGTGACTTTGTTTTGCGAAGTTTTGATTAAAATTCCAAAAACTCAATTTTGAGACTCGACAGAAAAATTAATCCAGTGAAGAACCCCGAGTAATTTGAATACCCGATAGATCTGTGGGAGTGAGAGAGCTTGGGGGGGAGGAGGTATGGGAAGGCAGGGGGGGGGGGGTGGGAGAGGTATATAACACATGGACACTGCTAAAACTTCCAGGAAAGAAGTCGGAATTTCAAAAAAGTGGATCTGGGGGTGAATTAACGGGGGTAGAAGAGATCAAGGCTTTGGATGGGGGAAGTGCACTTTGTGATGCAATACATTGTCTGTGAAGCACCAATCTGTTTACATTTGTGTCTGGACCGAACCGAGAGGAGACAGTTCATAAGTATTTACCCAGCAAGTCCAAAAGGGCTGCACACAAGCAAGCTCTTCACCATTTTCCAGCCAAGCCAAACGGTTCCATTTCAAACGTATTCACCAGGTACAAATGACAGTTACCAGGAAGCTCTGCGACCAGTCAGCTGTTCTGCCGCCTCCTCCACTAGTTGGGGGATCTTCAGTGATGATGTCGAATAAACAACACACCGTTTGAGTTAAAAGCACCACGCCACTTGCAATACCAGAAGCAAGACAGCCTCTCACATTATAAATTTTAATGGAGCAATTCTCTCATTTGCAATTGCCAAACATAAGCAGTCATGTCTCACCGAATCAACTGCCCTGGATGTGAACTTCAACTTTCAGTCTCGCCTCGCTGCATGTCCTTTTCTTTTGCGAGATGGGGGAACTGTGTTCATTACTTTTCAAGACTCCAGACATTTTTCTGCGAATAATGACCTTTAAGTTGGCCTGGTGTTCGGTGCCGGCTTAGGATCCAAGGATCCTGGGTTTGAATCCCGGTCGATCGCTGAATTAACGCCAGAGGGGTTGACTCAGCCTGTCATCCTTCCGAGGTCGGCTAATTGAGTACCAGTTCACTGGTAATTCCCTGCTTGTCGTTAAGGGGCAAAAAGGGTTGGCGTCAGGAAGGGCATCCGGCCGTAAAACATTGCTTCAAAAAGGGGACCGAAAAACAACAACAACCACGGTTCCCGAAAAAGGCCAACCCCCGCTTTGCGGGGAAAAATGGCCTCTAAAGGTGGTTATTTTTAATATTATTTAAGTTGGCCTGTTTGACATCCCGATATGAGCACAGGCTTCATGGGACTCATGGGGTTCCAGTTTGATTTGAACAGTCAAAAGCTTGGCACTTCGGCATCTTGAACGCGAAAATAACACTTGTGACGATTCTGATGAAACACGGACGTGCACATCTGTCAATGAGTTGTGCACTCAGAGTGAATCGACAGAAGTAGTTCATTTGCATAACGGAAGTGAAAATAGTCCGATTTTAAAATACGATGATCTGGCTTATTATTCTCCCAAAAAGTCTCACCAAATGCATTAAATTATGTATTGTCCGTACGAAGAATGAAAATCAATATACAAAAGCTCCACAATATCTGAGTATACGGACTACACTGAGTGTAATGAGTGGTCAAACAATCCTGTATGACCTTAAACAAGGAAATGATGTCATTGGGCCCAAAATTGCATTGTTGCACTCCCAAGTTAATGCTACAACTGTAAATAACAGGGTTATGTATTTATTAAGGAAGGGCAAAATTGAGAGAATCGTAAATTGGAAAATGTAAGAGAAGATAGGATGATAGAGGTAGAGAAAGGGGGGATGTAGGATAGTGTGGAAGAAATGGTGAGAAAAGAGGAAAGGGGCATGGATGGAGCCATGATTTGTGTCATAAGTAGGTGGCAATGTCCTTGCATGGCCTGTGTTCTATGACCAAACACCTCCCTGAACTCAGAACTGTAACAAAAAAATCTTACTGTCTCCATAGAAGATTAGTTTAAGCTGTGTAATCCTGTCTGAATGGAAATATTGTCGTGTGTACAGTCCCCATCCAAAACTGCAAGTGATTTTAGACAGGAACTGGACACCCCGTCACCAGAACATATATACCGAGAATAGCCGACTTGAGGCCATCTTTCGGCGGTGTCACCAGAAGTGGTGATTTTAAACAGGAACTGGCCACCCCGTCACCAGAACATATATACCGAGAATAGCCGACTTGAGGCCATCTTTCGGCGGTGTCACCAGAAGTGGTGATTTTAAACAGGAACTGGACACCCCATCACCAGAGCGTATATACCGAGAATAGCCGACTTGAGGCCATCTTTCGGCGGTGTCACCAGAAGTGGTGATTTTAAACAGGAACTGGCCACCCCGTCACCAGAACATATATACCGAGAATAGCCGACTTGAGGCCATCTTTCGGCGGTGTCACCAGAAGTGGTGATTTTAAACAGGAACTGGCCACCCCGTCACCAGAACATATATACCGAGAATAGCCGACTTGAGGCCATCTTTCGGCGGTGTCACCAGAAGTGGTGATTTTAAACAGGAACTGGACACCCCATCACCAGAGCGTATATACCGAGAATAGCCGACTTGAGGCCATGTTTGGGCGGTGTCACCAGAAGTGGTGATTTTAGACAGGAACTGGGCACTCCATCACCAGAATGTATATACCGAGAATAGCCAACTTGAGGCCATGTTTGGGCGGTGTCACCAGAAGTGGTGATTTTAGACAGGAACTGGGCACTCCATCACCAGAATGTATATCCCGAGAATAGCAGACTTGAGGCCATGTTTGGGCGGTGACACCAGAAGTGGTGATTTTAAACAGGAACTGGACACCCCGTCACCAGAACATATATACCGAGAATAGCCGACTTGAGGCCATCTTTCAGCGGTGTCACCAGAAGTGGTGATTTTAAACAGGAACTGGACACCCCATCACCAGAGCGTATATACCGAGAATAGCCGACTTGAGGCCATGTTTGGGCGGTGTCACCAGAAGTGGTGATTTTAGACAGGAACTGGGCACTCCATCACCAGAATGTATATACCGAGAATAGCCAACTTGAGGCCATGTTTGGGCGATGTCACCAGAAGTGGTGATTTTAGACAGGAACTGGACACCCTATCACCAGAATGTATATACCAAGAATAGCCAACTTGAGGCCAGGTTTGGGCGATGTCACCAGAAGTGGTGATTTTAGACAGGAACTGGACACCCTATCACCAGAATGTATATACCAAGAATAGCCAACTTGAGGCCAGGTTTGGGCGATGTCACCAGAAGTGGTGATTTTAGACAGGAACTGGACACCCTATCACCAGAATGTATATACCGAGAATAGCCAACTTGAGGCCAGGTTTGGGCGGTGTCACCGGAAGTGGTGATTTTAGACAGGAACTGGATACCCCATCACCAGAATGTATATCCCGAGAATAGCCGACTTGAGGCCATGTTTGGGCGATGTCACCAGAAGTGGTGATTTTAGACAGGAACTGGACACCCTATCACCAGAATGTATATACCGAGAATAGCCAACTTGAGGCCAGGTTTGGGCGGTGTCACCGGAAGTGGTGATTTTAGACAGGAACTGGATACCCCATCACCAGAATGTATATCCCGAGAATAGCCAACTTGAGGCCATGTTTGGGCGATGTCACCAGAAGTGGTGATTTTAGACAGGAACTGGACACCCTATCACCAGAATGTATATACCGAGAATAGCCAACTTGAGGCCAGGTTTGGGCGGTGTCACCGGAAGTGGTGATTTTAGACAGGAACTGGACACCCGTCACAGGATGGAATATCCCAAGAATAGCCGACTTGAGGCCACGTTTAGGTGGTGTCACCGGAAGTGGTGATTTTAGACAGGAACTGGATACCCCATCACCAGAATGTATATCCCGAGAATAGCCGACTTGAGGCCATGTTTGGGCGGTGTCACCAGAAGTGGTGATTTTAGACAGGAACTGGGCACTCCATCACCAGAATGTATATCCCGAGAATAGCCAACTTGAGGCCATGTTTGGGCGATGTCACCAGAAGTGGTGATTTTAGACAGGAACTGGACACCCTATCACCAGAATGTATATACCGAGAATAGCCAACTTGAGGCCAGGTTTGGGCGGTGTCACCGGAAGTGGTGATTTTAGACAGGAACTGGATACCCCATCACCAGAATGTATATCCCGAGAATAGCCGACTTGAGGCCATGTTTGGGCGGTGTCACCAGAAGTGGTGATTTTAGACAGGAACTGGACACCCGACACAGGATGGAATATCCCAAGAATAGCCGACTTGAGGCCATCTTTCGGCGGTGTCACCAGAAGTGGTGATTTTAAACAGGAACTGGACACCCCATCACCAGAGCGTATATACCGAGAATAGCCGACTTGAGGCCATGTTTGGGCGGTGTCACCAGAAGTGGTGATTTTAGACAGGAACTGGGCACTCCATCACCAGAATGTATATACCGAGAATAGCCAACTTGAGGCCATGTTTGGGTGGTGTCACCAGAAGTGGTGATTTTAGACAGGAACTGGGCACTCCATCACCAGAATGTATATCCCGAGAATAGCCGACTTGAGGCCATGTTTGGGCGGTGTCACCAGAAGTGGTGATTTTAAACAGGAACTGGACACCCCGTCACCAGAACATATATACCGAGAATAGCCGACTTGAGGCCATCTTTCAGCGGTGACACCAGAAGTGGTGATTTTAAACAGGAACTGGACACCCCATCACCAGAGCTTATATACCGAGAATAGCCGACTTGAGGCCATGTTTGGGCGGTGTCACCAGAAGTGGTGATTTTAGACAGGAACTGGGCACTCCATCACCAGAATGTATATACCGACAATAGCCAACTTGAGGCCATGTTTGGGCGGTGTCACCAGAAGTGGTGATTTTAGACAGGAACTGGGCACTCCATCACCAGAATGTATATCCCGAGAATAGCTGACTTGAGGCCATGTTTAGGCGGTGTCACCAGAAGGGGTGATTTTAGACAGGAACTGGACACCCTATCACCAGAATGTATATACCGAGAATAGCCAACTTGAGGCCATGTTTGGGCGATGTCACCAGAAGTGGTGATTTTAGACAGGAACTGGACACCCTATCACCAGAATGTATATACCGAGAATAGCCAACTTGAGGCCAGGTTTGGGCGGTGTCACCGGAAGTGGTGATTTTAGACAGGAACTGGATACCCTATCACCAGAATGTATATCCCGAGAATAGCCGACTTGAGGCCATGTTTGGGCGGTGTCACCAGAAGTGGTGATTTTAGACAGGAACTGGACACCCTATCACCAGAATGTATATACCGAGAATAGCCAACTTGAGGCCAGGTTTGGGCGGTGTCACCGGAAGTGGTGATTTTAGACAGGAACTGGACACCCGTCACAGGATGGAATATCCCAAGAATAGCCGACTTGAGGCCATGTTTGGGCGGTGTCACCAGATGTGGTGATTTTAGACAGGAACTGGACACCCTATCACCGGAATGTATATACCGAGAATAGCCGACTTGAGGCCAGGTTTGGGCGGTGTCACCGGAAGTGGTGATTTTAGACAGGAACTGGACACCCTATCACCAGAATGTATATACCGAGAATAGCCGACTTGAGGCCAGGTTTGGGCGGTGTCACCGGAAGTGGTGATTTTAGACAGGAACTGGACACCCTATCACCGGAATGTATATACCGAGAATAGCCGACTTGAGGCCAGGTTTGGGCGGTGTCACCGGAAGTGGTGATTTTAGACAGGAACTGGACACCCTATCACCAGAATGTATATACCGAGAATAGCCGACTTGAGGCCATGTTTGGGCGGTGTCACCGGAAGTGGTGATTTTAGACAGGAACTGGACACCCTATCACCGGAATGTATATACCGAGAATAGCTGACTTGAGGCCAGGTTTGGGCGGTGTCACCGGAAGTGGTGATTTTAGACAGGAACTGGACACCCTATCACCGGAATGTATATACCGAGAATAGCCGACTTGAGGCCAGGTTTAGGTGGTGTCACCGGAAGTGGAGAGTTTAGACAGGAACTGGAACATTCCATCACTGGAATGTATATCCTGAGAATAGCCGGCTTGGAACTACGTTTGGGCGTTGTTCCCGGAAGTATGAAGCATCTTTATACTGGCGCATGTCGAAACACACTCGATTAGGCACACAAATAAATTAAATATCTGGGGTTTATTTGCTTGCAAGAGTTTTCAATTTAACCAAATCAGTTAAAACGGGAAAGATGACTTCCGAATGAATAACAATTTAATTGAACCACGGCACAGAATTCCAGAAATAAAAACAATTAAAAAGGCCCAATACCTACTTGGCAACCAAGTTTAGATGGGCCTAATGCTAATGGCGTACTCCTGGACGTGTTGAAGTTCCGAGAAAAGGAAACCTTATTGTTATCACATTTAACACAGGCCAAGAAACGGACCCCTCCTTCCGGTCAGACTCAGGGGGCATAGGACAAGACAATCTCCCATAACTGGGGTAAGATGTCTGAGCTCATCTACCAGGTGGTCAGGACCAGACCACTTTACTCTAACATGTGTCCTCAATAGTGTCCAAAATGTCTGAAGAACAGCACAAAACACAGAGTGTTAAATGTGGGCCTTAAACTGGCAACAGACTCCCAGTCCCTTGTCCTTCCCCCCATAGTCCCATGTCCACCCTCCCACAGTCCCCCGTGCGTTAATCCACCACTGCCTAGCCCCCCTCCTCACCATGCCACCCTCCATCCACTCCTCCCCCCACACCGTCTCAACCCCCCTTCTCATTCCCCACCTCCACTTAAATGTAACAATATATCGCACAGCAGTGTCCGCTCATCGGAGTGCTCACTGCTTTTGATTATTCGTCTTAAATATTACTGTCACTTTGCATCGCACAGGAGGCACAGTTAGCGAAGTGTTTGAGCACAAGGAGCATTCGCTTTCACTCCTCATCAACTCCAACACGCTCCAACTGTGTGTGGATGGCAATGCTTCCACGGCTGGTTTTTTATTTATTTAATTATCCACCACCGTCCTGCTTTGAATTAAGTGTTGCGTATAAATGCAGAGGAAGCCGTTTGAACAACTTTTGTGACGGTTTAATCTACAGAGCCTTTCACTAATGGCTCCCATGGCTGAAATACTGCCAGCAACTGTACTCCCAAGATGCTGTGGCGCGAGATCGGCTTGAGCATGTTGTCCAAATGATGAGCAAGTTGTCCAAATGATGAGCAAGTTGTCCAAATGATGAGCAAGTTCTCCAAATGGTGAGCATGTTGTCCAAATGATGAGCAAGTTGTCCAAATGGTGAGCATGTTGTCCAAATGATGAGCAAGTTGTCCAAATGATGAGCAAGTCGTCCAAATGGTGAGTATGTTGTCCAAATGGTGAGCATGTTGTCCAAATGATGAGCATGTTGTCCAAATGATGAGCAAGTTCTCCAAATGATGAGCAAGTTCTCCAAATGGTGAGCATGTTGTCAAAATGGTGAGCATGTTGTCCAAATGGTGAGCATGTTGTCCAAATGATGAGCAAGTTGTCCAAATGATGAGCAAGTTGTCCAAATGATAAGCAAGTTGTCCAAATGGTGAGCATGTTGTCCAAATGATGAGCATGTTGTCCAAATGGTGAGCATGTTGTCCAAATGGTGAGCATGTTGTCCAAATGGTGAGCATGGTGTCCAAATGATGAGCAAGTTGTCCAAATGATGAGCGAGTTGTCCAAATGGTGAGCATGTTGTCCAAATGGTGAGCATGTTGTCCAAATGGTGAGCATGTTGTCCAAATGGTGAGCATGTTGTCCAAATGATGAGCAAGTTGTTTCAAATGATGAGCAAGTTGTCCAAATGATGAGCAAGTTGCCCAAATGGTGAGCATGTTGTCCAAATGGTGAGCATGTTGTCCAAATGATGAGCAAGTTGTCCAAATGATGAGCAGGTTGTCCAAATGATGAGCAAGTTGTTCAAATGATGAGCAAGTTGTCCAAATGATGAGCAAGTTGCCCAAATGGTGAGTATGTTGTCCAAATGATGAGCAAGTTGTCCAAATGATGAGAAAGTTGTCCAAATGATGAGCAAGTTGTCCAAATGGTGAGCATGTTGTCCAAATGGTGAGCATGTTGTCCAAATGATGAGCAAGTTGTCCAAATGATGAGCAAGTTGTCCAAATGATGAGCAAGTTGTCCAAATGGTGAGCATGTTGTCCAAATGGTGAGCATGTTGTCCAAATGGTGAGCAAGTTGTCCAAATGATGAGCAAGTTGTCCAAATGGTGAGCATGTTGTCCAAATGGTGAGCATGTTGTCCAAATGGTGAGCATGTTGTCCAAATGGTGAGCAAGTTGTCCAAATGATGAGCCAGTTGTCCAAATGATGAGCAAGTTGTCCAAATGATGAGCAAGTTGTCCAAATGATGAGCAAGTTGTCCAAATGATGAGCAAGTTGTCCAAATGATGAGCACGTTGTCCAAATGGTGAGCACGTTGTCCAAATGGTGAGCAAGTTGTCCAAATGATGAGCAAGTTGTCCAAATGGTGAGCATGTTGTCCAAATGGTGAGCATGCTGTCCAAATGATGAGCATGCTGTCCAAATGATGAGCATGTTGTCCAAATGATGAGCAAGTTGTCCAAATGGTGAGCAAGTTGTCCAAATGGTGAGAAAGTTGTCCAAATGGTGAGCATGTTGTCCAAATGATGAGCAAGTTGTCCAAATGATGAGCAAGTTGTTCAAATGATGAGCAAGTTGTCCAAATGATGAGCAAGTTGCCCAAATGGTGAGCATGTTGTCCAAATGATGAGCAAGTTGTCCAAATGATGAGCAAGTTGTCCAAATGATGAGCATGTTGTCCAAATGGTGAGCAAGTTGTCCAAATGGTGAGCATGTTGTCCAAATGGTGAGCATGTTGTCCAAATGGTGAGCATGTTGTCCAAATGGTGAGCAAGTTGTCCAAATGGTGAGCATGTTGTCCAAATGATGAGCATGTTGTCCAAATGGTGAGTGTGCCTCCTAACAGACAGGTTTGTATGTGCAGACACAGTGGTACAAGCCACGCCAAAACGCAAGTCATGTCCTGGGGCCTTCGTGTGCACTGCCTACTCCGGCCGCTCTCATCGAAGGCCAGCGGAGCACCTTCGGGCCTGCCATTTTTTGTGGTAAATTTAAGGGTGACCACAGAACTCCAAATAAGAAGCATGTGTCAGGCGGTCTGTTGGAGGCGTAAGCAGCTGGAGACAAATTCTTTCCAATTCGTCGTTTCTTCATCTCCCACCATCGTTTCTGGCCAGAAAATTTAAACATCATAATTATTCACCATTTCCTTTATAATCACATTGTACATACAACTGATTTCCTTTTCCACGTCTCGTTTCCATCGGAGCTTCTGTCGTATGTTGTGAATTAAGGAGAAGGTACACCTCGATGTAATAGAGTTAAACGATGGCCTTCAAAAAGATATATGAACGAGGTACTCAGAATTGTCCAAAAATCATCGTCGTATTTTTTCATAATATGAATAGGTACAGGTAGATATAAAAAAAAAAATTAACTTGAAGAAACTGTTGCGGTTATTTTTAAATACTTTTGATTACTTTTAATACCTTGTATTAGCTCATCTACCAAAGGTGGACTGAGGTTATGTTTTCACCCCTGTCTATCTGTCTGTCTGTGAGAGGATATCTCAAAAAGTTGTGGACATATTTGGACGAAACTTGGTGGACATGTTGGGTGTGTGATAATGAAGAATTGGTGAGATTTTCGTAAAGATCCGGATACGATTATTTTTAAAAGTGATTCTTCACCATTGAGAGGTGGTGGCAAAACGATACATAGCTAGATATCTCAAAAGGTTATGAACACATTCGGATGAACCTTGGTGGACAGGTTGGGCATAAGACAATGAAGAATCGATTAGATATTGGTTAAGGAGAAGTTGCAGATCCGGTCGATCAGTGGGAGATAAAACGTAAAGCCTGGTGGAGGTATGCTCTCTACCGAGGGCCATTCTAGTTGTTTCCTGTGTTAGATAAAAGGAGGATGTACCCACGCCATCTTCACATGCAGGTGCCCCTACGCCTGCTTGGAGCCCACCGATTCTGTGTCGCCAGGCCCGTATGTAGGATTTCCAATAGGGGATGGCGGTAGTGTGTAGCTTCAAAAAGTCGGACCACTGGTGCCGCAGCATCATGCCCGTTGTGGGATGGGATGCATGCCGTGGGAAAATGTGTGTCGAAAATACAGAGCTCAATGGGTTATCATTATGGGATGTTTTCTGGCCATATGTCGGTATGGGATCAACTTGGCAGCATTTATAAAATAATATTTCATTAATTGAAGTTGTCGAATACCGATTGAAGTCGCTTCCCCAGCGACCCCTCACTTCTCTTCTTCTCCAGCATCCTGCCCGCAAATCTTCTTTCCCCCCAAACGACGTGTCAATAGAGTGGCACTCATTGGTTAAAACTCTCACATTTGGTCATGTTTTGCGTCATGACCCACATGGGTCCGGATTCCAACCTATTGAATCATAGATGTGTCCACGATTTTGTCGTTGTTGTAAGGACGTCATTTCGGTACATAGCAACAATAACTAACCTTACCAAAAGTTCAGGGTAGTGTGGTTTTCTGTTGGCAGAGGTGCAGTTCATGTCAATGACTCATTTCCTACTGTCCGTGCACGAGCCTTCCTCCTCCTAACCCCCAGCAGTACCTTTGGCTGGTTGCACTTTCTCCTCAGTAACAACTTCATGTTTGTCATACGTAATCTGCTTAACAGAAATTTTCCTCCTTCAATATGTCTCTGATTCCTTAATATCTCTTCCTGGTTACTCCCTCCTCAGGTATGATAGACCTGAGCCTCGTCCTGGTGGTGGGGTTGCTATCTTTATCAAAAACTCTCTGCCTCGCTCGCCCTGCACTGCCCTCTCTTCACCTCACCCCCAGGAGTACCTCTGGCTACGGCTTCCTCTCCGCTCCCACCTTTCATTCATATGTTCTGTACCGTCGTGCAAACAGTGATGACTCCATTTACATTTCGCTGTCTGACAACATGGACCAACTTCTATCCACTCATCCCAACTCTCTCTTCCTCATATGTAGCGACTTCAACTGTCACCATGCCAGCTGGCTGGGTGTGGTTTCCTTTCTCACCAGCCATGGCACCTCAGCAACGGACTTCTGGGACTCACTGGGATTGACACAATCTGTCAATTTCCCGACCCGGATCTCAGTCAGCGGAGCATCTTCTCTTCTGGACTTGGTTATGACTAACTTCCCTGAAAATGTCTGCTGCTCTTCTTCTGCTCCAATCGGCTCATCTGACCATGTGCTTGTTAAAGTGGACATCTCTCTGACCATTCTCAGAGAGCCTCCTCAGCGTCGACGAGTCTGGCATTTCACTCAGGCCGACTGGCACGGTCTTCAAGCAGCCATCAATCATCTGGACTGGTCTCCCATCTCTACCGCCTCTGACATCAACTCATCCTGGGAATTCTTCCAAAGTAAATTGCTCTCTCTCATGCACAGATTTATCCCATCTCGTCTTCAGTTGTCATACCCTTCCTCCCGTCCATGGTACATGGAATGTTGTGGTGAGGCAGTTGCCCTGAAACAGGTGATGGGATCCTCTCATCTCTCCCTGTCCAGGCTGCAGTGTTCCAAAGCAGTGTCTTGGGCCCAGTCTTGTTCCTCATCTTCATCAATGATCTTTCTGATTCCCTGGAGCATCCTGCCTATCTCTTTGGTGTTGATTCCACCCTCTGCCATATCATCTCTCTTCCTTCAAACAGGCAGGCAGCAGCTTCTTCCCTCTCCACAAATCTTGATATAATCATAAGCTGATTCAACACTTGGAGTATATCATTCAACCCTGATAAAACTCTCACACTCATGTTTTTCCCAAAAGGCCCATCTGGCAAACCCTCCCATATACGTCTAAACAAACCCTAGAAGAGGTTTAATCACATATTTGAAAGATGGCCTCCAAACTTAGCTGCCGACTGGGCATTTCCCATCATGCAAGGTCTTTCCTTCGCCAATCTGAACTTTTCGTAACCCACAAGACCTTCATTCACAGCTTGAAGGTGTACTGCTTTCCCTTTTTTGGCTACCGCCCCTACCTCACAAATGTCCCCTCTTCATACCATGGAAAGCAAGACCCTCAAAATCATTGGGATCTCACACAATTAAACTGAGTGTCTCGACCTATCGCTATCATGTTACAGACACATTGGTGGCCGATCTGTATTCTACTGACTTATTCTTGGTAAGTAGACAGTAGTTCTGTCCTCACAGATTTCTGAGGGGAGCAGACTATCTGCCAGTAATCCTCTGCTTGTTAAATCCCCCAAATCCAGGTTCACTTCTCACCTACACTCATTTGTCCTTCTTTTCTCTCACCCGTGGATACAACTTCCCTCCAGGGCTTCAAGACAGATGTTCACCACTACCTCAAGTGATCCCCCACCCATACTCATGACCCCCACTCCCCTTTTGCAGGTTATTGTGATTTTCCCCCCTCTCCCTCTCCTCTTTTCATTTGGTAGTTATCGGTTGGTTTATTCCTTTTCTCTTTCATCCCCGCTTTCCCCTACCTCTTCTTGTTGTGTTTCAGCTTGTTCACCCCTTGTGTCCTTCTCCCCCTCCCATTGATCTCACTCCACCTCGACTCTGCTGTTGGTGTCCCCCCCCCCCCCACTTTCCATTCCATTCCATTCTGCTCTAGCTCTTCCATGAGCCTCACAAATGTACACAAAAATACAGTGATGGAGACCTCTGTAAATGACGGATGGGGTGGCAGTGAGAAGAGGTGTTTAGCTAGCTCATTATCAAAGATCACATTGAAGTATTTGAGATTATGTCATTGTTGCGAAACCGTTGCATGAATGAGTCGAGACCAAGCATCTCTGCCCACAGTAGCGGGCTCCATTGTTTAAATACAGTGATGGAGACCTCTGTTTATTGTTTAAAGGTGAGCCACAACAGACAGGAGCAACTCTGCATCTAAGTGTAAGCATTTTGGGGCTGTACATTAAATACGTAACCCTTTTTGGCAGACCTTTTGACACCTGCCTCCTCCTTCCACCTTGTGAACGCTCGGTGAAGCTTTGCCTGACTCCAAACCTAAAAACATGTGTCTCTGTGAATGAGGAAATGACACTTTTGAAAAATTTTGATCTTCTTCCAATTTGCAGCTTTTTTATTGATGGCATGTGACATCTCGCTCAATGAACTTGTGTTTCCCTTCAGCTCATTCTAATTTTTTACGAAGTTGTAGTTGAACTTTCTCCTTTTAAAAATGCCCTCTAGTAGTTTCAAAATAATGATTTCAATGGTATGCTTGTCTTTTTTGGATGCATTCAACCAAAATAAAGGTTGTGGCAAACCACACAGGACGTGCCAATCTAGAAAGTCATCATAAATTGACGTTTTTTTTTGTTTTTTTTTGTATACTGAATCGAGGCTCGTGAAAGAGCTAACATTTATTTCACAAACAAATCAACCAAACAAACAAAATATATAAAAAGAGGGAGCGGAGGACAAGATGGGGGGAGAAGGGGAAGCACACAAACACAATATTTGAGAGCAGGGAGAAGTGTGGGAGGGAGAGGGCTTGGGAAGGGGGGGGGGGGGAGAGGTATAAAACACAAGGGGACCAAGGACTTCCAGGACAGAAGTTGGTATTTAAAAAAAAAGTAAAAAAAAAGTAGGATTTTGGGTGAAATTAGCAGGGGTAGAAAAGATCAAGGTTTTGGATGGGGGAAGATAAGAGATGGTGGTGAACAGCTGTTTTAAAGACCTGGAGGGTGGAGTGGGATTGAAGAGAGCAAAGCCATTTTGATTGCCATTGCCATTGCCATTGCCATTGCCATTGCCATTTTGATTGCAAATTTGAAAAATTGCCATTTTGATGGGAAACTTTCATCATGAAGATGAAGATGGTGTCATGTGACTGTGGCTCTGACACCCTCCCCGACCCTGTGACAATCTGCGATGCTCCAGGACCCCCAACTCCCTCTCAACCTCCCAAAACATCACGTATTTTCTGTTCAGCCCCTTTGAGAGAAGCATAATCTTGACCGTTTCCATTGACCAACAACATGCTACAAACTTCCAGCCATAAGTAGTTGTGAAACTGATCATCAGTGTATGGTATGGCACTGTGCCACGATGGTGGCCATATTTCTGCCTGACATGATGTCGGTGTTACCATAGATCATTGCATCACCTTGGCTGCCAAACATTGTGCAACTCTTCTTCTTCTACTTCTCACATTTCCAATGCTATTCTTGAGAGATTGTTACGACATAGTACACTACCGTTACACATGCTCCAATTAATAACACTTACAAACCTGTTGCAATTAGTAAGCCCACAACTGGACTTGCAGAGTTGTCTAGTCTGCAAAGATGAGATTACCCCAAGTATAGCTTCAGTTAAGTCTTCATTTATTACGTCTCTTATTACTTCATTATCCCTTTGCTTTAGCCTTCTATTGCTTTGTAACGAGACTTGTGTTTTTGTAATCCGGCATTGCATTGATATCTGATGTTCACCTGTCTGCGATGAACATCTTGCCCTGTTCGCGATAATTCGGATCATCAATGCAGACCAATCGGCGTAGTGATTGGGGGTGTGGCCCATGCCAAGGGGGCGTGGTTTACTGCAACTTTCTATGTGGAGTAGCTTAGTTCTCGGAACATCTCGGAGGCCGTCTACTCTACACCCACCGGTCATGTGACAATGCATTGCACACAATATACCAAATGAGATGTAAAACCTAATAGTACTTTAACAAAAAGCAGCCACATTATTACCCTCGCCTGAGGAGAGGGTATTGCATTTGATTCCGTTTGTTACTTGGCAAAAAAAAAAATATTGCACAAGTATGTTGATCACTCCGGTTTGTGTGTTTGTTTGTCTGTCCGCTCACTTGTACTTGCATACAGGTCACCATTTTAAACCGATCTTCACAAAACTTCACCAAACAGTAGAGTTTGTGGTCCGACAAAATCCTATATATTGTTACGTTTGTGGGGGGTAGGCAATGATTACATTAGTCCAGGTAGAAGTGTATAGATTACCATGCTCCGTATGTCGTGAAGAAGAAGAAACCTGTAACTTAAGTCAGCTCCGTGTGTTCGGATTAAGTGTGACGTGTGGCCATACGGAGGGTGGCTTGTGTGCAATGTAGCTTAGGGAATAAGAATAAATCTCCCTGTCCCTCCTACCTCTTGTGATCTGACCTCTGTGGTTATAATACATCGGCCTGCGATAGGACGAGGGCTGTTAGGAAACGAACACAGGCACATTACAACACCTGAAGTGGTGGGGCGTGGGGATAGGTTCAAGTGTGACGTCAGCGAAAAGAGGGGAGGGTGCATTTCCCTCTCTCTCTCTTTCTCTTCGTCCTGGCTTTGGTCATGGGTGGGCACGTTTTGTCTCGAGTGCGCTCGTGAGGAGAACGTGTGGAGCTCGGGAAGCCTTTGCAACATCAGAGGAGGGGTGTTGGTTGACGGTGGTGCTCTTCGGAGACGAAGGAGATAAAGAGCAAACCAAAGGAGGCTACCCTGTCTGCTTGCCTCATGCTGGCGGCTGGCTACAGGCGCGAATCTGCGCCATCTTGAGAGCTTCCCACGCGGGGTGGTTATACCGCGGATATCACCATCAAGCTCCTAAAAGCCTCGTAGACAAGAGCGGAGTGCCAGCTGATACAAATACAAAGAACATTATTTTATTTATTTGTCATTCCCCTGTGTTGTATATGAGTCTGTATTGGGGCGCTGCATTTAGGATATTCGTTTTATCGTGCATTTTCTTGTTTGCTGGCATTTATTTTTATTAAAACTGTTTATTTGTTGCAATTTGAATTCCATGTCGGTTGAATTGATTATCGCAGGGTCGAAGACGTCCAGTGGGGTCCGTGAAGGTAAGAACTTTGTTACCCTTCGCTGCCCTCATCCCCCGCGCGTATTCACACCGCCATTGGATTGAACGCCTTGGAGTAAAAGCTCGATCGGCTATCGGTCCCCATGGGTGTTCACCCGAGGAACGCGACAATATTTTTGAGGTCAAAAGGTGAAAAGGTCAACATAGGCCAAAGGTCAACCACTTTTTCAAATTTCTAAAATCCTCAATTTTCAGCCGATTGACTTGATAGGATTTACATATCAGCAAACTGAATTGAACGACCAACTATATTGGAGATCAGCATAGGCCAAAAGGTCAACAACCTTTTCAAATTTCTAAAATCCTTAATTTTCATCCAATTGACTTGAAATTTGAACAGGATTAACATATCAGCAAACTGAATTCAACCACCAACTATTTGTGAGATAAGCATAGGCCAAAAGGTCAACAACCTTTTCAAATTTCTAAAATCCTTAATTTTCATCCAATTGACTTGAAATTTGAACAGGATTAACATATCAGCAAACTAAATTCAACCACCAACTATTTTTGAGATCAATATCGGTCACAAGGTCAACATAGGCCAAAGGTCAACCACTTTTCTTCAAATTTCTAAAAACCTCAATTTTCATCCGATTGACTTGAAATTTGAATAGGATTTTCACATCAGCAAACTGAATTCAACCACCAACTATTTGTGAGATAAGCATATGCCAAAAGGTCAACATAGGCCAAAAGTCAACAATTTCAGATTTCGAAAATCCTCAATTTTCTTCTGATTGACTTGAAATCTGAAATCAACCACCAACTATTTTTCAGGTCAACATAGGCCAAAACGTCAACATAGGTCAAATTTCTTAAATTGTCAATTTTTATCCGATTAACTTAAACTTTGAAGACGATTTGCATATCAGGTCACAGAAGTCAACCACTAATTGTTTTTGAGGTCAAAAGGATGCTCTACTGAGTGCCATTCTACTTTGACATTACTTCATTGAAATTTTTACATTCGATGCATTACTTCATTAGTTTTGCCAAGTGTCGCTCTGTGAGTGAATTTTCATCTATATGTTTGTTTGTTTGTCCGCACATAATAAATATGATTTTCTCTGCCTGTTATTTTCATTTTTTAAATGCCTCTTGTTGTTGTTGTTGTTGTTGTCTGCAACCGTTGGTCCGATTGACAGGAAATTTTCATCATATGTGCAACTCCATATGTAGAATTATTTAATGATCATTATGACGTCATTTTGTCACGTAGTATGGGTGCCATCTTGGAAAAACCGAAAAACTTTGCACCTCTATATAATGTGTACAGCGACCACTGAATATTTGGAGGTTTTCCATGCCCCACTTAATGTATGTTTTTTAGCTGCGTCGCAGACGCTGCTAATAGAGTGCCCTCTGCTGTTGTTGTTGTTCTTCTTGTTCTTCTTCTTCTTGTTCTTCTTGTTCTTGCAGAGAAGACAAAACCTAAAAGCTCCACCCATTCTGGGAACCATAGCTCCACCCATTTTGGGAGAGGCTCCATATAAACAAATATCCACCATTTTATTAACTCGCATAGCTTTGAGGCCTGTTTTGTAGGCCCGTGGTGTCTTCCTCTCTCACACAGCTTTATTTCAAATCAAATTCGATATATCATTTCATTTTTCACAGTCGCTAACATAGTTTTAGACTCGGTTGAAAAAAAACGGGAAGAAAATCAGATGAAAGTTGCCCTTTATAGAACGAAATGAATTCTCAAAGGCATGTAACTTCAAGTCCATTGAGATATATATTTTTTAAATCGCGGCATGGTCAGTCATACACCGCCCGAAATAACAGACGGGAAAATGCCGAGATATATATTTTGTTTAAATCGCGGCATGGTCAGTCATACACCGTCCGAAATAACAGACGGGAAAATGCCGAGATATATTAAAAATTCGTCCATTTGATGACAATCGTCACGATGAAATATTTAATTTATACGTCGCCACAATAATGTGGAGAGAGGAGCATAGCTTCGTTCACGTGTCGCCACACACGGGAAATTGCCGAGATATATATATTTTTTTAAATCGCGGCATGGTCAGTCATACACCGCCTGAAATAACAGACAGGAAAATGCCGAGATATATTAAAAATTCGTCGCCACACATGGGAAAATGCCGAGATATATATATGTATTTTGTTTAAATCGCGGCATGGTCAGTCATACACCGCCTGAAATAACAGACGGGAAAATGCCGAGATATATTAAAAATTCGTCCATTTGATGACAATCGTCACGATGAAATATTTAATTTATACGTCGCCACAATAATGTGGAGAGAGGAGCATAGCTTCGTTCACGTGTCGCCACACACGGGAAATTGCCGAGATATATATTTTTTTTTAAATCGCGGCATGGTCAGTCATACACCGCCTGAAATAACAGACGGGAAAATGCCGAGATATATTAAAAATTCGTCGCCACACATGGGAAAATGCCGAGATATATATATGTATTTTGTTTAAATCGCGGCATGGTCAGTCATACACCGCCTGAAATAACAGACGGGAAAATGCCGAGATATATTAAAAATTCGTCCATTTGATGACAATCGTCACGATGAAATATTTAATTTATACGTCGTTACAATAATGTGGAGAGAGGAGCATAGCTTCGTTCACGTGTCGCCACACACGGGAAATTGCCGAGATATATATATATTTTTAAATCGCGGCATGGTCAGTCATACACCGCCTGAAATAACAGACGGGAAAATGCCGAGATATATTAAAAATTTGTCGCCACACACGGGAAATTGCCGAGATATATTTTCACTTTGCACAAAAATAACATCAAGTAGATCGAATCAATAGGAATGTCCTGTGCCTATAACATCGACGTTATAGGCACAGCTGCATCTAGGCATTGTGTAACATCGACGCGGCCTTTGTTTTAATTAAAACTTTTTGTACTTGTTTGTCTTTAAGAGCACACTACCTCAAATGCCTAACAACTGTCAAGTTGATGTGGTAATAAAGTATTGAATCTTGAATCATGAATCTCTATATCTCCGAAAGCGCTGCTTAGAAAAAATTGAGACATGGCTCATTGTAAAGAACTCTCCATGGGGAATAAAATATGTTAATGATGATGTCATCGGTCACGTGGTTCGGCCGCCATATTTGATTTAACACAAAAGCCTTAAAAATCACTGAAAACACGTCGTGGCGAGGGTCTGCAATCTCTGATTGCTCTTTTTAGTTTCATAATGAAAGCGATACCTGATTCACATAGTACCCATGGATGCTGCTGTTTTTTGTGCAAATAAGTCTTACTTTACACACAATTAATTTATGAAGTCAAAACAAACCATTGTAGGTAGAGGTTGATAGTGAGCATCCGCAACTAAATCCAAACATTGTTTGTGCAGAATTCAGGGACTGTCACTTTCAAAGATCGTCTAATAAAAAAGCTGAACAAACAACATGGTAAACAATTAACTTGGATGGATTTGAATACCCCATGCCCATATACGAGAATGAAAATGGCTTGACATGACTGGAATTCCACATGGTCATTCTTCCACATTGTAAATAGATCTGGGAAAGCTCGAGCCAGGCCCTTGATCTTACTGGGCCTAAATAGGCCGCAATCGGGCTTCAGGAGGCACTTTAAAGAGAAACGAGATCAGAGGGAGTAACTGTGGGAGAGTCTTGCACACATAACGTGAGTGTGGGAATGTAATACACCAGCACGCTACCGCTTTGCCCTGCAGCTCGCCAGATAGCCGAAGTGTGCACAACAAACTTCAAGTTTTCCAAATTAACATTGTGTCCATACAGATAAACTACATGGCTGTAAATGCATATATAACCAGCTCCTAAACTGTCCATATAGGGTAATTGAAAAAATTGCAAAGTTGAACTAGAAAGCATCTGAAAATGCAAAGCGCGTCCATGTCCGTTTGTATTCAGACATCATCTTCTTTTTCTGCATGCTAAAAATTACGAAAACATTTGAGAAAAATATACAAAATGAAAACTGATGATTTTATGCAGCCTTGACATTTGAGCTTTAGATCTAAAAAAAAAAAATCAGCTTGCAGCTTTTGATTGGAGAACCAATTCTGTGACCCAATATGGAAATTATTAAATTTCAGGTCAATTGGATGAAAATTTATGATTTTATGCAACCTTGACCTTTTGATCTAAAAAACAAAACAATCGACTCCTACCTTTTGATTGGCGATCCAACTGAGTGACCCAATATGCGTATTCTTAAAATTTCAGGTCAATCGGATGAAAATGGACGATTTTATGTGACGCTGACCTTTGACCTTTTTAACAAAATTATTAATTGCCCTTTTCCATATTCTCACAATAAAGCTTTGTTGAAAATTTGATGACAAAACTCAAATGGTAAAACAGTTACGGCCCGGACAAATGGACACGGACACTGCCACACACACACACACACACACACACACAAACACACACGTAATTTCAAAACCCCATCTCCTGCGCTAACTAGAGAGTTCATAGAACACAATACCTCACACATGTTTAAAGCACTAGTCCACCCATTCACTACGGGAGCGGCAGGAAGGGTCATTTCTCTGGGGTATCTGGATTACAGTCGATCTATGGTCGGGTCTCAAGAACAATGGGTGTGTGTTCCTTTACCAAGTTTCTTGTGGAGAGATCGGCAGGTGGTTTAAGCATTTGAGCAAGCACTCCATTCAAAACCGTTAAGGAACGGCTGGCTTGGCAAGCACTAGCTAGCTGGCCAGCTGTTTGGTAAATGTGCACACTGCCAACCCTTGTGGGGTATATAGATTACAGTAGATCTTCGCTCAGTTCTGTAAGTAAAAATTTCCTCACAGATGTCGGAATTCCTCCAAATTAATTTAATTGTATAAACAGCATTAGCGACTGTTTAAAAAGCTAATCATACGTGTTTGTGGTTTAAAATATTGTTGCGGATCTGCCGCCGGCCTTCTCCTCTTATCAAGGGGGGATTAATCCCCTTGTCTTTATTGACCTGGCGTGACCCGAGACCTATTACGTCCCTTCCGGACAGCCCTAAATAGGGTTTCAGGACCAAATTCGCTGTTACCTAAGTACTAGCGCTGCCCTGGAAGCGAGGGAATAAGCCTCGCACGAACCACGTGTGATGGTGATACGCCGAGCGGTTTGCGTACACGTGATCCACGCTATTTATAATTACTAGACCCAATTGGAGTGATCTTATTCGTACCACGCTTAGTCAATGGAGAAATCACAAAGGCCGATTTCTCCATTGGAAAGAAAAGGAAGAACAAATTGGTTTATTTATTACGCAAGTATTTACAGCACAGGAGGAAGAGACACAGAGCAATCCTTATACAGTCTTATACTTAATACCCCAGGACAATGGGCCCGTCTGACACACACATTCACACGGGGATTGCAGATGGGCAGGATGCTGTTCAGGCCGCACGCGCCGGCTTGGTCATCCAGGATCGGCCCCGTCTCACTCTCCACGGTCCCCGGCATGTTCCGCGAAGATGAAGGTAGGAGAAGGCACGACCGCGTATCGTATCGCTCGAACAAAGCGGGTAATCTTGGGGCGAACAGTAGAGGGCGGACTTTGCGCGGCTGGTGGTTACTCAGCCGCGTTCACTCGCTTTGGCCGAACCGCGTGAGTTATCAATGCCCTGTCTGCGCCCACGTATTCCACGTAACAAAGTTCATACAGTGCGAAGGATCCTTTCCAAGCGTGTCTCCTTAGAATCCTCTCATAAACTCTGCACCAGCTCAGCGCACCTCCCTTGATAACTCTCGAGTCCTTCCCTCCGCGAGTCCTTTACAACGCGCTTATCCTCTCCAAGTCCTGTTATCAAGCTCCCTCTCTGCAAGTCCTTCCAAGGGCTTTTCGCATCGGGTTATATATGCCACGCCCTTCAAACCCTCTGGAACTCCCCAGACGCTCTTCACCACGCCCTCTCACGCCATTCCACTCGAGCTCTGATTGGCTGGTTCATTCTTACCGTCCCCACTGCTGCCGCGCCGAGCTCAACCCTCCTTCACCTTTCGAGGCCCTGCCTCGTGTTAACTTGACTAGTGGACAGCCAAATGGGACGCGGGATGGATTGCGCCCATAGAGGTACAATGAAGGTCGGTGCAAAATGATTGTAGGGCCTATTTTCCTGTCTTTGCACAACGCAGGTACTAAGAGGGGAAATGGCCTATTCTTACACATACTAAGACATAACTATACTACAAATGGGCCTATATGTTTCTCGTGTGACTAACTGGGGCAAACCTTTAACATTTATTGACTTCAATGTGCCAATCTCAAAACCGCAGCAATATCTTTACTTTTGGCAGAGGCCGTTGCTCCCACGAAAACGGCATGATAAGCTATCAGGCCACTTACTGTAATGGTGAACCAAGGTGATGGCGTAGCGGCAGTCCCAAGTGTCACGTTCAAACCGTCCAACAATGGATATCAATGGCTACTGTCACTTTGTGGCAGGGTCCCTCGGGCAGTATGACTGGCTGAAGCGGTCAGGGAAGGTTTTCGTGATTCGTCGCTCAGTTTACAGGACATGCAAGAATCACGACAATATGGCATCAACACCACGCTTTGATCAAGTCCATTCCCAGCAGTGATGAACCAGACTTAACTATGTAGAACGTTGCTGGAGCCATAACACCATCATGAAACCAGTAGCATGTAGGTATCTCAGTACAGCTATAGGTAAATCACTATAATTCACCAAATGTCTGTCTGTCTGTCTGTCCGTCCGTCCGTCCGTTCCCAGGTACCGCAAAAACGGCCAAAACCGATCGCAACGAAATTTTGGGAGGGTAATCCTGGGACCCCCTGGAGTAAAATAGGCAATATTGTTTTTCCAATTTCAGCTTTGGTCTACAGCATTTTCAGGTTTGGACTCGCGTCTAACGTTATTGTCCCGGGTACCGCAAAAACCGCTGCACTGATCGCAACGATACACCTCCATGCCCGTGGGATTCCCACGGGTGACCCCATTAGTCTTTCAAATAAGTGACTAATTTGACACGAGACTTAGTCAAAGGGCAATCAAAAATGTCTCTGGTGCTGCTGTTCTGGCAGATTAGAAACTGAGGAGTCAGTGTCAACAATGAGCTTCACATTGCAGGTATGCCCAGTCGGTAGGCGACTTAATTTGTACCTTAGAGAAATTAATCTTTTATCGGGAACGGCACAGTCAGTTCAGGGGCTACCATATAGTGGGATATAGTCATCGCCATATTCTCTCTCTCTCCAACTCCTTTCTCCACCCTCATCACGACTGCACTGTTCGATGGGGTTGAGGTCAGGGCTCTGTGCAGGCCAGTCAGGTTCTTCCACACCGATCTCTACAAACCATTTCTGAATGGACTTCACTTTGTGCATGGGGGCACTGTCATGCTTAAACAGGAAAGGACCGTCCCCCAAACTGTTGCCCCAAAGTTGGAAGCACACAATCGTCTAGAATGTCATTGTATGCTGTAGTGTTAAGATTTCCCTTCACTGGAACTAAGGGGCCGAGCCCAAACCATGAAAAACAGCCCCAGACGATTATTCCTCCACAACAAATTTTACAGGCCGTTGTTGCTCCCAGACGTTTCCACTTCACAATAACAGCACTTACAGTTGACCGGGGCAGCTCGAGCAGGGCAGAAATTTGACGAACTGACTTGTTGGAAAGGTGGCATCCTATGACGGTGCCATGTTGAAAGTCACTGAGCTCTTCAGTATGGCCCATTCTACTACCAATGTTTGTCTATGAAGATTGTATGGCTGTGTGCTTGGTTATATATACCTGTCAGCAATGGGTGTCGCTGAAATCGTCTAATCCACTAATTAGAAGGGGTGTCCACATATATTTGAGCATGTAGTGTATTGGTATGTTGAAACTCAAGTTTGTTCACGGCATTAAAAAAAAAATTGGGGTCTAGAGTAGGGGAGCGGAGAAGGTTGTGTGGAGTGGGATGAGGGGGGAGTTTCCCAAAATAGGTGTTTTTTTGTTTTTTGATTGCTTAAAATCTTATGATTATGTTAGTATGATTCTACATGCTGCCTGTCTTCTAGCAACCATTGAAATTGGTTTTAAATACCTTTAGTCAGTGTAGTATACTGTTTTATTCGACCAGGTGAGCGCCATGGGGTATTGCCCCTATTTTTTCATTTTACAGTCTGTCTCGATGTTTTATCCCTTGTCTCAACTTAACATCCATTCATCTGTAATTTTAGTATATTTATTTTTACAGTCTCCTTATTTTGCCATTTATTAAAGTGTCTAAAATATATTCAGGAATTTTTACAGGACATTTATGAAAGTCCATAAAAAGCGAAGCAATGTGAAGTGCCAAAAACACTGCAAAATGCGATTTTGTTTCACTATAAATAGCTGGTAGGTTCGCTTCATCGTTGAGCTGTCTTGTCTGGGTTGGAATCTTGATGGTGATCTGGCTTATCGGAGGTGAGAAGAGCGGAGCAGAGCTTGGCCTATGCATTGCATTTGAAGGTGAATTATTTCATAATTTAAATCTGTATGCAGAATGGGGGCTGGCAGGATAGCCTACAAGTACACACATTCACCTCTAAGCTGTCTAACCTGGGTTTGAATCCTTACCCAGCTATAAACTGTCATCCTGGTGTTTCACAGGCCACGCGAGGCTTCAATGTGTGTGTGTGTGGTACATTGGGCGGATCTTAAGCCCGAGGACCAATCTGCCACCATTAGTTGTTGGTGGACCTTAAAAACTGCATGGTGTCCTTTGGGAAAAGTTGGTGAGTTATTGTCATCACCATATAATAATAATAATAATAATAATAATTATTATTATTATTATAATAATACTATAACGCCACTCAGTAGAGCGCATACTCCCGCCGTGGGTGGCCGCTGCTGAGCCCGATCTTCCAATGGTAAAAAAATCCTTCAAAAAATTCCTGGATCCGGAATAATATCCTGAGCTTCACCAAAAACTAATCGATTCTTCCTTATCCCAAGGGCAATCATCCCACCAACTTTCATCCAAATCCGTTCAGAACTTTTCCAGATATCTTGTTCACAAAACACACGAACACATGAGCATACGAACACACACACACAAACACACACACACACACACACACACACGGACGGACGGACATGATCGAATGCATTACTCCCTGGCGGGAGTAACTAACAAGAAAGACAATCAAAGAATGCAGACCCTCGCCAGGATGTGTTTTTAGGAGTTAAGGCTTTAGTGTGAAAACAAATATGGCGGCCGACCCACATGACCGATGACGTCATCATTTTTTTTTTCTCCACCAATTTATCCCTAGATAACGTTAAATAAATTTCGTGATCAGATGAAGTTTTGTACTTGTCGAATTATGCCATCATAATGGAGGCACCTATGACATCATCATTAACATATATTATTCCCCATGGAGAGTTCTTTACAATGAGCCATGTCTCAATTGTTTCTATTCAGTGCTTTCAGACATATGGAGGTGCAAAGTTTTTAGGTTTTTCCAAGAT